>NC_091982.1:222510207-222796853 GCF_044704955.1 Pristiophorus japonicus
ATATTCACAGTTTTTTTTTATTCATTGCCAATCTTTACAATTCTTTGTCAAATCACAAATGCCAGAGGTCACCTTGCACACATCAAGGATCACTCTGCACCAATGCTCTTAGCCAAAAGGCCTAGAGCCACTGCACCGTTCCTGGAAGTACTGCAATACCAGGTTCGTGCCATGGAGGTGGATGGGTCAGGCCCCCCACACACCTCCGTTGGGTGTCATGGTTACTCCCCTGTCAGGTCAGTTACGCATGATCTTAGCCAAAAGCCGAGAAGTGAATATTACACAGTTCATACACCAAAACGCCACCAATGATGATGAGGGTTTTGTTGAACGGTATCCTAGTACGCATGGAACTGGACACTGGGACCAGCCTGTCACTCATGGGTGTTCAGCAATTTGAGAAGCTATGGCCACTCAAAGCCAGTAGACCCAAATTAGAATGTATTGAGACACATTTACGGACTTACACCAAAGAAATCATTCCGGTGTTAGGCAGTGCAATGATGGCTGTCACACACAATGGGTTAGTGAACCGGCTGCCACTTTGGGTTGTCCCGGGCAATGGTCCCGCACTGTTGGGGAGGAGCTGGTTAGCCGAGATGAAATGGGGGGGGGGAGGGGAATGTTCGCGCAATGTCCTCGGCGGAGCAAAGTTCGTGCTCACAAGTCCTACAACAATTCGAGTCACTATTCCAACTGGGCATCGGGATTTAAAAAGCACTAAAGTAGTCATACGCATCACCCCGGATGCCAGGCCAGTGCACCACAAAGCCAGAGCGGTGCCATATGTGATGCGGGAAAAGATCGAGAGCGAATTGGACCGGCTGTTGCGAGAGGGCATCATCTCGCCTGTTGAATTCAGCGACTGGGCGAACCCCATTGTTCCCGTTCTAAAAGCGGATGGCTCTGTCATGATCTGTGGCGGCTACAAGACCACCATCAATCGGGTGTCCCTACAAGACCAATACCCACTCCCAAGAGTGGAGGACCTCTTCGCCACGCTGGCAGGCGGCAAGCTGTTCACCAAGTTGGACTTCACTTCAGCCTATTTGACCCAGGAACTGGCCGACGAATCTAAACTACTGACCACCATCAACAAGGGACTGTTTGCGTATAACAGGTGCCCATATGGCATTCGATCAGTGGCCGCAATTTTTCAACGTAACATGAAAAGCCTGCTTAAAGCCATTCCGGGAACGATCGTATTCCAGGACAACATCCTTATCACGGGTCGAAACACCGAGGAACACCTCCATAATCTGCTCCTGTGTAAGGGTTGCGATTGGTTTTGGGGGAACTGTCAGAAACGGGCTTTTGATCGAGTGCAAAACCTACTTTGTTCAAACAAGTTGTTGACCCTGTACAACCCCAGTCAATGTTTAGTTCTGACTTAAATTTAGTTCTGGTAATGTCCCCAGGGAGGCCCCGTTCAGCCCATGACACTGGCCCACCAAGCCATGGTCACGCATTCACGTTGACTATGTGGGCCCGTTCATGGCGAAGATGTTCCTCATTATAGTAGATGCGTACTCGAAATGGATCGAGTGCATCATCCTGAATTCATGCACGTCATCCACCACCGTGGAAAGCCTACATGTGAATTTTGCAACCCATGACTTGCCGGACATCCTGGTTAGTGATAATGGCCCATGTTTCACGAGCTATGAATTCCGGGAGTTTATGTCGGGCAATGGCATCAACCACGTCAGGACTGCGCCATTCAAGCCGGTCTCCAATGGCCAGGTGGAATGGGCAGTCCGAATCATTAAGCAAGTGATGCTCAGGATTCAAGGACCCTCCCTACAATGCTGCCTTTTGCGCCTCCTGCTGGCCTACAGATCCCACCCGCACTCACTCACGGGAGTCCTGACCGCAGAGCTACTCACGAAATGGACACTCAAAACTCGGTTGTTCCTCATCCACCCAGTCCTGATCGACATAGTTGAGGGCAAGCGCAAGTCACAAAATGAGTACCATGACCGTAATTCAAGGGGGAGATGTATATAAATAAATGATCCTGTATTCGTCCTCAATCATGCCATGGGGCCCAAATGGCTTGAGGGCACTGTAATTGACAGAGGGGAATAGGATCATCGTGGTAAAACTCAACAATGGTCAGATATGTCGTAAGCATCTGGACCAAGAAAAAAAAAGGTTCAGCATCGACACGGAGGAATCTGAAGAAAGCCATGAGATGGAGCTCACACTACCGCCAGCGAATGTGCAACAAGAGCAATCAGAAGAATGCACAGTCCCTGAGGTCAGTCCGAAAAGGCCGGAATCACCACAGACGACAGACACTCACGTCAGTGTCCAATAACCAGAGCCCCAACTGCGGCGCTCCATGAGGGAGCATAGACCACCTGAAAGACTAAACCTATGATCCCAGTAAGACTTTGGTGGGGGGAAGGTGATGTCATGTTCGTAACTACAATGTAACACCACTGTATTACTGTATACTCTCAACTTAGATGCACACCTTGACCACAGTGGGTGAACTTGTGGGAGACACTCCTTACCTGATCACACAGGTATATAAAGGGAGGTCCCACGCAGGGTCATCACTTCTGGAGTCCTGTAATAAAGAGTTAAGGTCACAGAGTGGCCTTGTCCCTGGAATGTGCCTCGTGTGGTTTCATGCTGTAGAGTAAGGACTTTACAGTTCAAACCTCCTTCACAGAACCAGGCTGTCTTAATGTAGGAAGCACGCTTGCTTGGACTTGCTGACAATTGAGACAGTGAAGGTTTTTCAAAGGGAGAAGTAATACGAGTGCACATGTCTTTTACATTTCACGGGTAGGTTTGCAAAATTGAAAGAACATTTGCCATGAGGTTTAACTGCTACCTCTGGTGTTTAAAGTAATGCTGACTCTTAAGCATGGATTAAAGAATCTCACATG
This sequence comes from Pristiophorus japonicus, assembly GCF_044704955.1. Lineage (NCBI taxonomy): Eukaryota > Metazoa > Chordata > Chondrichthyes > Pristiophoridae > Pristiophorus > Pristiophorus japonicus. Next base: position 222,513,108 of record NC_091982.1, read on the forward strand.
CAAGTCATTTCAGTAGCAACTTTAATAGGCTGAATCCACCTTGTCAAATATTAACTCGCCTCCATTGAGAATCTTATAAATTGTGCAGATTTTCTCCTTATGCTTTATAAAATGTTTAGTTTTTTTTAAACAAAAGGTTGGATTTGTATGCAAGTTTAGATAAGCCATGAACTCACCCAATGACTGGGTTTGTACAGTGAGTAGCTGAATCATTTAGGGAAGATTCCAGATTTGATTCTTCTTCTGTGCTAAGTTACCTGATCACAGCTGCAGCGCTGGTAATGGCACTATACTCAACTCAAGGTCCCTGGGTTAGGGGAAGGGGAAAATAAGCCAGTGTGATCTTGTGACCCATATTGAAGTGGATGTCTATTGAAGGGCACTTTTGGGTTTGACTTGTTGCAGTCTGCTGAAACTCACTGCCAAGGCTCATGCATTAACCATGTGCAATTGCATCAAATGTACAGCACAGAAACAGGCTATTCAGCCCAAACACTATGCCTGCGTTTATGCTCCACATGAACCTTCTATTTACTTTGTCTCACCCGATCAACATATCCCTTTTATTGCTTTTGCCCCTCATGTAATTTTTTAGATTCCCCTTAAATGCATTTATGCTATTTGCCTCAACCACTCCCTGTGGTAGCGAGTACAACATTCTCACCCCTCTGAGTAAAGAAATTTCTCCTGAATTCTTCATTGGATTTACAGTGCCTATCTTATATTTATGGCTCCTAGTTTTGGACTCCCCTATAAGTGGAAACATCTATGTCTATCATATTGAACCACTTCATAATTTAAAAGACCTCTATCAGGTCACCTCTCTTCTCTGGAGAAAAGAGCCCCAGCCTTTTCAGTCTTTCCTGATAGAACAAAGGAAAAATGACTGGAGGATGTTTGCCATCCCTGGATCCAAACACTTGCCAGGGGTCGATAGGGGAGAGAAGAAAATCAACAAGAAGGGCTCAATTTTCCTCTTTTGCCGATTTTTTGGCACCCAGGAGGATGAACGGTCGATTGTGGAGAGAAAATAAAATACAACTTTTACCAAAGTAAAATTTAATTTTGTGCTGCGGGACCTGAAGAGTGTGTAGGGGACATGGAACAGCTCATGGGAATGAGTGGGGAGAGCATTGAGCTAACGAGATTGCTCCTGGACACCATGGGTGGGGTGAGGGTAGAATTAGCGGGACTGTCAGTAGACATAGCAACACTGTCTGGAGGAATGGGAGCGCTGTCGGGACAAATGAGGGAAGGGATATTGGAGATTAGGGAGGGATTGTCGGAGATAGCTACTGCAATAAGTGGATACATCCAGGCTGTCATTGCCCGACAGCAATTGGCAGCATCAACTGCTAACACTCACTTTCCAAACCCCAGACCAACCTCAGCTAATGTGCCATTGGTTGATCCACAGGCTGAAAAGTCCGAAGAGGAACCCAGGCCTTCCACAATGCTGTCTGCTAGGTCTGTCCCTGTCCAACCCCACCAACAACAAATGTGCCGTCACGCAGAAAACAGAAAAAACCTTGGGGTCGGGGGGAGGAAGCAGAAGTCTGAGACAATGGGCACGGGTAGGGGTAGAGGCAACACCAGGGGCAAGAGGGGCGCACAGTGCTAAGGCCTTTGAATAAGGGGGAGGAGTGATGGCTACAGCTAGAGTTTGTTTGTTTGTTGCTGCTACTTCTTGTTTTCTTCACTGAAAAGTTTAAAGTTTGATACAAAAATGTTTATTAAACTTAAGTACAACTGTACAAATGTTTAATAAACCTAATTATCTTTTAAATAATCCTGCACGTTATTTTTTGATTTAAAGCAGCATAAACCAACACATTGCATACCTTATTATGTACATTATTGTTTTCACACTAAAAGGTGCAAAGAGTCACTGTCGGGCCGTTTAGCCTTCAGGCTGGAAAGCGATCATGCATTAGTCGCTGCCACAAGTCTCTAGCTATGGCTATAGGTGAACAAGGCCAACTCCTGCGCCATCATCCTGCGTGTTGAGGTGGTGGCATGGGTTCATCCTCCTCCTCCTCAGGGGGATCTTCAATGTCCAGTACCTGTCCCCTCATGATAACCAAGTTATGCAGATGCAGCACACAACAGTGAACTGACCGACGTAATGAGGGGCGTATTGCAGGTAGCCTCCAGAGTGGTCCAGGCATCGGAAATGCTGCTTCAGTATGCCAATTGTCTATGATACTCCGTGTCATTATGTGCGATATGTTGTACCGACACCCTGCCTCAGTGCGGGGTGAGGGTCATAAGCCAGGTGGCGAGCCCATACCCTTTGTCCCCGAGCAACCAGCTGTGCCCTTCTGGCAGCTCCTGAAACATTGTAGATATAATGCTCTCATGTAGGATGAAAAAATCATGGATGCTAGCTGGGTATTTGTCATCCACTACCATAATCCGATGCATATCGTCACAGATGAGCTGGACATTTGCAATAAACCTCGGAGTCATCCAAAGGTGCTCTCAAGGTGATGTAGGTACAGCCAATCACACCCTGTACCTTTGGGAAGCCAGAAATTCTGGAGAACGCCACAGTCCTGTCTCACATTGCCTGCGTGGTCATAGGGAAATTGATGAACTGGTCCCTTTTGGCATACAGTGCTGCAGTCACCTGTCGAATGCAGCAATGTGTGGTGTGTTGTGAGATGCAGCATATGTTCCCAGTTGCTGCTTGAAATGAGCCAGAAGCATAGAAGGCAAGTGCTGCAGTGACCTTCACTTCCACAGGTAGGGCAGTCCTCCTGCCATTGAATATCTGCCCTGATTAGTTGGCAGATCTCTGTGATGACCTCCTTTCTAAATCGCAGCCTGCAAATACAGTCTGCCTCACTCAGGTGTAGGTATGAGCACCTATCCCTGTAGATTCGATCAGGGTATGGCCTCCTGCCCATCAATGCCCGAGCTATCTGGTTTCTGTGATGGTGGCATCGTATTATCCATCGCCTCGCATGGCATGTATGCAAATCAACCTTATTACATGAGGCATAGTAATAGTTACACACATAATTACCATTCTTAATTTTGTTATTCTTGTTGTTGAGAGACAATACATACTGAAGCACTCACACCTTTGCTGGGTGACGCCCTAGTAGAATGGACCACACCCTGGTCTGCGCATGTGCAACACTAGGCTCTGTCTCTATGGAGACGCGATGCACAGTGATTTATGGCACTTGTTTTTTGCTTTTGCAGAAACCTGTATGTTTGCTGTTGTGCAGTTTCCGATGCACAGTTTGGAGTGCATGCAGGCAGGATCACTCCCTCGGCCGGACAGAAACACAGGAGATCGGTGCTCAGCTTGGAAAGAAGCCCGGCAGATGGTGGAATCCAAGTGCCGAGCTCCTGTGCTTGTGTCCGGCCGAGGGAGCGATCCTGCCACCGGCCGGCAGTCATCCGACCCGTGCCTGGAGGCCCGTGAGCAGAGATTCTGTGGTGGGGTGGAGTCACAATTTGCCCATTCTCAAAAACATTCTGTGGGAAAAATTAACTTTGAGTTATTTTCTGAGTTCCGTTTGCAAAAATCATCATGAATTTGTGTATTAAACTTTCTTCGTCCCTCGCTCCAAAAATTCAGAAATATACTCAGTGCCGATTTCCTTAAGTTAACATAGGCTTTTCTGATCAGTACTTCAGGCCACTGTGCGCTGTCCTGAAAAAAAAACGGTGTTGGTGAAAATAGGTTAAATGGCTAAAAAGGACCAAAACGGCATGGAAATCAGTTTTTAACCAAATCTGCAGCGAAAAATTTACCATACTAAAAAACTTTGAGGAAAGTTGCAAAAAAAAATCAGCGGACGCCAAAAAAACGGCACACAATGGTGGGAAAAATTCAGCCCTTGTATTAGGCCAGAATTTGCTGTCAAAACAACGAGTCACTACTGCTCACTGTTATTTATGCGTAAATGGTCCACCAACTTCAGGCGGAGCAAATGTGGGTTAAATGCAATAACCATAAGTTGCTGTCTGAGTTGCGCCACTCTGTCGTTAGTTTCATGTGAATGGCATTTCGCTGTCTGCCTGACCATTGACTTGCATTGAATGTCGTGAAGTCGCTGTGTTTGAGTGGTAAATACAAACAAAATTTGCCACAGATATTTAGGGCTAGTAATTAATAGTGTAAGTACACTTAATGACGTGGCAATTGTTAATTATTGCCAATCAACCGCTCTGACACTGAAAATGTACTATTGTGTAGAGTCTCATTCCCTCAGGCTTTGAATATTTTAGTAAACATAGAAACAGAAATTAGGTGCAGGAGCAGGCCATTCCGCCCTTCAAGCCTGCACCGCCATTCAATAAGATCATGGCTGATCATTCAACCTCAGTACCCCTTTCCTGCTTTCTCTCCATACCCCTTGATCCCTTTGGCCGTAAGGGCCATATCTAACTCCCTTTTGAATATATCGAACAAACTGGCCTCAACAATTTTCTGCAGTAGAGAAGTCCACAGTTAAACAATCTCTGGGTGAAGAAGTTTCTCCTCATCTAGGTCCTAAATGGCTTACCCCTTATTCTTAGACTGTGACCCCTGGTTCTGGAACTCCCCAGCAACAGAAACATTCTTCCTGCCTCTAACCTATCCAATCCCGTCAGAATTTTATATGTTTCTATGAGATCCCCTCTCATTCTTCTAAATTCCAGTGGATACAAGCCCAGTTGATCCAGTCTCTGCTCATATGTCAGTCATGCCATCCCGGGAATCAATCTGGTGAACCTTCGCTGTATTCCCTCAATAGCAAGAACGTTCATCCTCAGATTAGGAGACCAAAACTGAACACAATATTCCAGGTGTGGCCTCACCAAGGTTCTGTACAACTGCAGTAAGACCTCCCTGCTCCTATACTCAAATCCTCCAGTTAAGAAGGCCAGCATGCCATTTGCCTCCGTCACCACCTGCTGTACCCGCATGCCAACTTCAATGACTGATCTACCATGACACCCAGGTCTCGTTGCACCTCCCCTTTTCCTAACCTGTCACCATTCAGATAATATTCTGTCTTCCTGTTTTTGCCACCAAAGTGGATAACCTCACATTTATCCACTGCATCTACCATGCATTTGCCCACTCACCTAACCTGTCCAAGTCACCCTGGAGTCTCTTAGCATCCTCCTCACAGCTCACACCACCCAACTTAGTGTCATCCGCAAACTTGGAGACATTACACTCAATTCCTTCATCTAAATCATTAATGTATATTGTAAATAGCTGGGGTCCCAGCACTGAGCCCTGCGGCACCCACTGGTCACTGCCTGCCATTCTGAAAAGGACCCGTTTATCCCGACTCTCTGCTTCCTGTCTGCCAACCAGTTCTCTATCCATGTCAATACATTACCCCCAATACCATGTGCTTTAATTTTGCACACCAATCTCTTGTGTGGGACCTTGTCAAAAGCCTTTCAAAAGTCCAAATACACCACGTCCACTGGTTCTCCCTCGTCCACTCTACCAGTTACATCCTCAAATAATTCTGGAAGATTTGTCAAGCAAGATTTCCCTTTCATAAATCCATGCTGACTTGGACCGATCCTGTCACTGCTTTCCAAATGCACTGCTATTTCATCTTTAATAATTGATTCTAACATTTTCCCCACCACAGATGTCAGACTAACCTGTCTATAATTCTCTGTTTCCTCTCTCCCTCCTTTTTAAAAAAAATGGTGTTACATTAGCTACCCTCCAGACCATAGGAACTGATCCAGTCTCAATAGAATGTTGGAAAGCTATCACCAATGCATACACTATTTCTAGGGCTACTTCCTTAAGTCTGGGATGCAGCCTATCAGCCTTCAATCCCATCAATTTCACTAACACAATTTCCTGACTAATAAGGATTTCTTTCATTTCCTCCTTCTCATTAGACCCTCGAACCCCTAGTATTTCCAAAAGGTTATTTGTGTCTTCCTTAGTGAAGACAGATCCAAAGTATTTGTTCAATTGATCTGCCATTTTTTGTTCCCCATTATGAATTCACCTGATTCTGACTGCAAAGGACCTACATTGGTCTTCACTAATCTTTTTTTCTTCACATATCTATAGAAGATTTTGCAGTCAGTTTTTATGTTCCCTGCAAGCTTCCTCTCATACTCTATTTTCCCCCTCCTAATTAGACCCTTTGGCCTCCTCTGCTGAATTCTAAATTTCTCCCAGTCCTTAGGTTTACTGCTTTTTCTGGCAAATTTATATGCCTCTTCCTTGGATTTAATACTATCCCTAATTTCCCTTGTTAGCCATGGTTGAGCTACCTTCCCCTTTTTATTTTTACTCCAGACAGGGATATACAATTGTTGAAGTTCATCCATGTAATCTAGAAATGTTTGCCATTGCCTATCCACTGTCAACCCTTTAAGGATCATTTGCCAGTCTATCCTAGCCAATTCACACCTCATACCATCGAAGTTACCTTTCCTTATGTTCAGGATCCTAGTCTCTGAATTAACACGGTCACTCTCCATCTTAAGAATTCTCCCATATTATGGTCACTCTTCCCCAAGGGGCCTCACACAACAAGATTGTTCATTAGTCCTCTCTCATTACACAACACCCACAGTCTAGGATGGCCAGCTCTCTAGTTGGTTCCTCGACATATTGGTCTAGAAAGCCATCCCTAATACACTCCAGGAAATCCTCCTCAACCGCATTGCTACCAGCTTGGTTAGCCCAATCTATATGTAGATTAAAGTCACCCATGATAACTGCTGTACCTTTATTGCACACATCCCTAATTTCTTGTTTGATGCCATCCCAACTTCACTACTACTGTTTGATGGTCTGTACACAACTCCCACTAACATTTTCTGCCCTTTGGTATTCCGTAGCTCTACCCATAAAGATTCTACATCATCCAAGCTAATATCCTTTCTTACTATGGCATTAATTTCCTCTTTAACCAGCAGCGCTACCCCACCTCCTTTTTCTTTCTGTCTATCCTTCCTGAATGTTGAATACCCCTGGATGTTGAGTTCCCAGCCTTGGTCATCTTGGAGCCATGTCTCCATAATCCCAATTATATCAATCATTAATAGCTGCCTGCGCAGTTAATTCATCCACCTTATTATGAATACTCCTCGCATTGAGGCTCAGAGCCTTCAGGCTTATCTTTTTAACACTTTGTCCCTTTAGAATTTTGCTGTAATGTGGCCCTTTTTGATTTTTGCCTTGGTTTCTCTGGCCTCCACTTTTACTATTCTCCTTTCTATCTTTTGCTTCTGCCCCCATTTTATTTCCCTCTGTCTCCCTGCATAGATTCCCATCCCCCTGCCATATTAGTTTAACCCCTCCCCAACAGCACTCGCCAACACTCCCCCAAGGACATTGGTTCCAGTCCTGCTCAGGTGCAGACTGTCCGGTTTGTACTGGTCCCACCTTCCCCAGAACCTGTTCCAATATCCCAGCAATTTGAATCCCTCCCTCTTGCACCACTCTTCAAACCACGTATTCATCTTAGCTATCCTGCTATTTCTACTCTGACTAGCACATGGCACTGGTAGCAATCCTGAGATTACTACCTTTAAGGTCCTACTTTTTAAATTTAACTCCTAGCTCCCCAAATTCAGCTTGTCGGACCTAATCCCACTTTTTACCTCTATCGTTGGTACCTATATGCACCACCACAACTAGCTGTTCACCCTCCCCCTCCAGAATGCCCCGAGACATCCTTGACCTTTGCACCAGGGAGGCAACATACCATCCTGGAGTCTCGGTTGCATCCACAGAAACGCTTATCTGCAACCCTTACAATAGAATCCCCCACCACTATAGCTCCTCCACTCTTCTTCCTGCCCTCCTGTGCAGCAGAGCCACCCACAGTGCCATGAACTTGGCGGCTGCTGTTGCCTTCCCCTGGTGAGCCATCTCCCCCAACAATATCCAAAGCAGTATATCTGTTTTGGTGTGAGATGACCACAGGGGACTCCTGCACTGCCTTCCTACTCCTGCTCCTGCTCTACCTGATGGTCACCCATCCCCTATCTGCCTTTGTAATCTTTACCTGCGGTGTAATCAACTCACTGAACATGCTATCCACGACTCCTCAGCATCGTGCATGCTCCAGAGTGAATCCCTCCACAGCTCCAGTGCCATCATGCAATCTAACAGGAGCTGCAGCTGGATACACTTCCTGCACACATAGTCATCAGGGACACTGGAAGCATCCCTGATTTCCCATATGGCACAGGAGGAGCATGACACGGGTCTGGGCTCTCCTGCTATGACTTAACCCTTAAAATAACCTAATTTGGCAACAATGCCAAAGGTTTCTTACTGATAAGAAAAGGAAAAAAGAAAAACGATTCACCAATCACTTACCCTCTTGGTTGTGACATCACACTTCATTTTCTTTTCCTCCCAGGTCAGGGAGTCAGCACAGGTGAGCAAAGCGCCCCCCCCCCCATCATTTGCACGAACTCTCCCATTTACCAAACTCTTTGCACTCTGAGCTGCTGCTGCACTCCATGTAGGTCTGCACAAAGCCCTCTCTTTTTATACTGTTTCTAGCTGACTCACCACTGACCTGTTTAGGGAACCAGTTTTTACTAGCTGGCCAATTAACTAAGCTAGCTTGCTTATTTGTCTCTGCTTAAACCTACAAGAATCCTATCTGTTTAATATTTCAGTTTTATTTCAACTTGTAATCTTATTTTATCTTTAGAAGCTACTAGAAATTGTCACTAGTAATTTACACCACCCTTGAAATGGTTTAAAAGGGATTAACCCTTTTAAAGTTCCCCCACTTACCAAACTCTTACCTTTGCACTCTGAGCTGCTACTGCACTTCGATTTTAAAAAAGTTAACTTTTAAATTTTAAAATGTTTTTCCTTTCTGTCTATTTCTCTCTCTCTCTTAATCCAATATTTTTTCCTCTCACTATTTCTCTTTCTGCACCTGACTTGACATTTAATTCACCCTCCTTCCTATGTTTATTTCCTAATCTTAAATCTTATTGGTAAAGGAGATAGCATGTTGGTTGTCCTGTTCACTCAGGTTCCAGGTGCCCTGTTTCCCTCGCTGCCCTCTTATCAGCTCGCACTTTCAGCAACTTTTTGGGCAAATATTTTGAACTGAAGGGTGCAGGGGCAAGACTAACTAACAGCAAACACCATTCGATGTCCTGCTCCAGAAAATCATGGCCCAATTTTTTGATAAAACTCAACTCCAAATTAGTGTGGACACAGCTCAAAACTTGGGCTAGACTTTCCACTTCACATCGCCCATCTATGGCCCATCTATCGCCCAAAACAGACCTCTATCGCCCATTTTGAGCAAAAAGTGGAAACTAGGCCCAAAACATCGCCAAAAAAACAGGTGCCTAAATTTCCACTTTGATCGCTGAGATGAACGGCCAAATGATTGCCCCACACAAGGCCCATCCCAAGTTTCGGCACCTAGCATGCACTTCGCTGGGCTGATGCAAGGCCCAAAAGAGTGCTCAAAAATAGTTGCTTTTACTGTGCCTAAGAGAAGGAAATGAGCACTACGGACACCATTTTGAACTTCAGAGGAAGGGTGGAGGATTAGTTGTGAGTTATTTAGAGAGTTAATTTAAAGATAATTGTACTCAGAATATTGGGACAGGGAATATAAATAAGTATTATCAAGTTATTTTTGGTCAATAGCTTTTATATATTGAAATTATTTTGTAAATAGCTTTTACATAGTGAAGTTTTTTACTGATATTGTTGGGGCCTATCAAACTGACTGGTGTATAGTGTAGAGAGTACAGAGAGTGCAGACTACAGTGATTAGAGAGTATAGAGTGGAGAGATTATTAAAATTAGTGAAAGTAATTATTGTTAGTGATTATGGAGCCTATGCTTTCCCTGCCTTTAATTGCAACTGCTCACAGACTGGTTACTGAAAGGATCAATTGAAGAGGTGACAGAGAAATGCGTAGATGGAGACGAAGACAGAGGAGACTGTACAGCCAATGAAGATACTTAGAAAAGCAATCTTACCTGAACTTATCTGAAAATGCTTGTCTTAGGAGGCTGCGATTCCGGAAGGAGGTCATCGATGAGATATGTCAACTTGTCAAGGGTGATCTGCAGCCTTCCAGCACCATCAGAACCGCACTGTCCGTTGAGGTGAAGGTTACTGGTGCCCTAGCCTTGTACGCATCGGGATCTTTTCAGGCTTCAACTGCGACATCTGCCATATCAGCACGCGACACACTGCTGCATTCGACAGGTGTATGAAGCCCTTTACGCTCGCAGGATGGACTTCATAAGCTTCCCAATCACCAGGGAGGCACAGACCGAGAGGGCTTTGGGTTTCTATAGGATATCACAGTTCCCCAAGGTACAGGGAGCAATAGACTGCACGCACATTGCCCTGATGGCACCCTTAAAGAACCCGGAGGTGTTTCATAACAGAAAGGGGTTCCACTCACTAAATGTGCAGCTTGTTGTCGACCACAATCAAACAATTATGACAGTAAATGCTACATTTCCTGGCAGCATCCATGATGCGCACATCTTAAGAGAAAGTGCTATCCCTGACCTCTTTGTCAATCAGCCAGAAGGTCACGGTTGGATGCTGGGGGATAAAGGGTCTGGCCTTGCCAATTGGCTGATGACCCCTCCGCATAATCCCGTCACTGAAGCACAGAAACGTATAATGAAAGTCACATAGTGGCTCGCAACATCATTGAAAAGACAATTGGAGTCCTAAAGCAGCGCTTCAGATGCCTGGATCATTCTGGAGGCAGCCTACAATACCACCCTGGCCAGGTCGCAGTGTTTATTGTGGTGTGTTGCATGCTGCATAACCCAGCTATAAGGAGAGGACAAGTAATGCCAGATCGGGCTGCAGGTCCACCTCCAAAGGAGGGGAGACAGAAGAGCCAGCCGGTGAGGATGAAGAGGAGGAAGAGACGGAACAGGACGCAGGCGAGGACATAGGGGAGCTCAATCAGCCTGACGATCTAGCACCGGTACCACCACACCCCTCCCGAAGACCAGTAGCCAGGGGCAGTTACACGGCCGCTAAGCTGTTGCGTCAGCAGCTCATTAATGAACATTTTGCATGAACTATCATTGTGGATAGTCAAATGTTCATTTACAGTTAGGGTTAATCAAAAGTTTCATTTGCGTGGGATTTTCTTGTTGTCTTGCCTGCACTGGCCTATCATCGGAATTAATGCTTAGTTTAAGTAAAGTTTAAGTTTAAGTAAAATACTGCTATAATAAAAGAATAAACAAATAAGGATGAACAACTGTAAATTTGTTAACTAATGTAACTAAGAGAGAAGGCACAACATTTGTTGAATTAAAGATTTTTTTTATTAACAAGATAGAAAAAGAATTTTTAATAAACTATTTAATAACACTCTCCCTCCAATCCCCACCCCCGCGCCCCCTCCCCGCTCTCGCCCCAACCCATCCTTCCCTCAAATCCCCAAAACGTTAACAATTAACAAGATAAGAAAAAACAGTTGAACATTGAACATTGAGCATTGAAACGTTTGAAAAACACTCCACACTCCCTACCAGTGGCCATGTTTCCCTCCAGGTCCTGACCCACCCTGTGTTCGCACCCCACCCACCATTTTGGTCTACGCAGACCGACACGAACACGTTGTGTAGAGTGGGACGACAAGACTTCCTGCCGTGGTAGAGATGACGGAGTGGAAGCAGAAGCCTGAGGCTCCACTTCCGTGTCAGGAGGAACTGTGTCCTCCGTACTCGCTTGCGTGCTCGGCGTCTCGCTGCGAGCTGACACGACACCTTGGGGTGCAACGCCGTGTCCAGCCAGCAACACATGCCGTAGGGCATTGGTTGCGACTGTCTGCTGCTGAATGGCCTCCAACATCTCCCGTGCAGCACAGAAGACCAGTTAGAGAAGTTCATGCAGAACTCGCTCCAGGTTGCTGGAAACTGGCTCCAGTTCATGGAGAACTGGCACCAGTTTGCGGAGAAACCCGCGAAACCCTGGATAAGATCGCGACCGATCGTGACCGTCCCCCTGCACAGGGATATCAAGCTCTCCGTCTGGCCCTCCATGGTAGGCGATTGCTCACCCTGCTGACCGGACCTCTGTGGGGTCGGTGTTTGCAACGTTACGCGCCTTGGCGTCACCACCTGCACACCGCTTGGTCCCGGTGCATCATCCATCTCAATAGAGGTGGCCGCAGGTTGTCCCCCCGGCCCCACAAAAACAATTCCGTCGCCTTCTTCCTCCTCCTCCTCCTCTTGCTCTTGCTCAACATGTGTCAGCAGTTCCTCCTCTTCCTCCTGCGAGGTATTTGAAAGCTCAGGAGTAGCGGATGTCTCCACTGACTCTACGGACACTTGACCTTAGAAAGACGAATGAAATTTCTAAACAACTTATAACAATACATATCAATACATATCAATATTTCAATAACCCAAAACATTACAATACTTTTCAATACCCCATATGCACAAGGGTTCATCAGGGCTAACATGACCTCATTCGTAAATCAAGAGTACATCAAAATTATATATCAAATTGCATTCTAATTGCATAACATTACATGCGTAACTAATATATTTTTAGGATGTATTTAGTAATGTTTGACACATTGCACAGTACACTGTTCTCATTACTCACGAGACTCAAGGGTGGGTTCGGCCACACCATGGGTCATGACCGAATGGCTTTCAGTCCCCCCCAAGGTGACTGCAAGCTCCTCGTATTCGTTGAGAATATGAACCGTAGCAGAGCCGAAGCCCGTCCTCCTTTGCTCTGAACAGCTGATAGATATCTTCTTCTGTAAATGATAAGATAACATTGCATGGCATAAGCTAATGGACTTGGTAATAAACATTTAAGACTGACAGATTTAAATGTTGGATTAAAAATTAGCATTGCATTGCATATGAATAATATTTCATAATATAAGATTCAACTTAGTGTTAGGGTGCATAAATTAATTCATAATTTAATTATTTTATACTATAACGAAATTGAAGATTCTAATTAAAATTTCCATTCATTATTTAAATAATACATATGTATGATTTTAAATATAAAATTCAACTTACTCTGGCTGCTGCCAGCAGGCTGTTCCATCTTTTACGGCACTGGTCTGGTGTGCGCACTTCGTTGGATGCCGATGTGACCACATTAGCAATCTCAGCCCATATTGTCCTATATGCACAGGGTGGAGGTTTCCCATGCCCACCCCGTGTCAAGTCCTCCCACCTTGCACTGACAATATTTACGAGGGCCTCGTTGGCATCCTCGCTAAAGGGTTTAGCCCTTCTCCTCTCATTTTCTCCCTCCATTTTGATTTTTTTAATATATTGCAATATTTCAAGATTAAAATATTGTTACCACAAATATAATTATAATAATTATTTGAAATTCAAAAAAATAAGCAAAAGATCTTTCAGATTAGTTATTTTTACGTTCAAGTACAAGATTCACTGTCACCAAACACAAAAGCCTCCTTCCTCTCTCTCTCTCTGACCCTCCCTGTGCTTCTGAGCATGTGTAATGGCCCCGACCTCTCAAAACACGGCAAAGAAAATCAACCACAAAAACAAAACATCCCACACATGCGCAGAATAGTGTTGCTAGGGAAGCTTTTTTTTCTTCTTTGACTTCCATTTTCAGTGGGCGATCGTGAGATTGCCGAAAAATCACATCGCCCATTTGACATCGCCGGGGTAAGGCCGAGTGGAAAATCGCAAAAAAAAATGGGCCTTTTGCCAGGGATCAGCAAGGCCGAGACGTCCCACATTGTTGAAACATGGCCCATTTTTTGGGGCCTTAGCCACCTAGTGGAAAGTCTAGCCCCTTATTTCTGGGCCAACTCAGAGTACTAAGGAGGGAAGAAAAAAACAACAGGCATACAAATACTGCATGCCTGATGACAAACTTTTATAGCTAATTCACCCTCCTACATAGCCATTCTCCTCTATCTATCTTGGACAAAATGGAAGGAGGATGGGGGCGGGAAGAAGGAAATGAAAAAATAGAGAAAGAAAATAAACGGTGAAAAAATAATTAGCATTGTTAGCTATGACAGGTCTCCTTTTATCCCAATTCCCTGCCTTTTCTCCATATCCTTTCAAACCCTTGCATTTCAATTAAGTACCTCCCTTACACACCTCAGTTGACTGTATATTTGACCATCTGCGTCAAAGCGTTTCACATTTTCCAAACCCTTTGTGCAAATATTTTTTTCTGGATTCACTGTTGGATGGTTTAGCTTAAATTATAAGACCATGTGCCTTCGGTCTGGATTCTCCTATCCTGTCAATTCCCTTCATTATTTTAAAGACCTCAATCAACCTCCTCACCATCTCCAAGAAATATACACAGTTTACCATCATAATTTAATCCCTTAATCTCAGGTACCATCCTGGTGAACTATTGCAGAATTCCCCTAGAAACCAGTATAAAGTTCCTAGAATAGGGTGTCCAAAACAGAACACAGTATTTCAAATGAGGTCTGACAAGTGCTCTGTAGAATTACTGTAGAACATCGTTTCTTTTATATACTAATCTCTTGTGACAATGGTGAACAATCCAACAGGCAACTCAATACATGGCAGAGATTGAACCCAAGGCCTTTCTAATCCAAATAACACAGTAACACTCCAGGCTGTGCAGTTATCACTAAGCCATCAGGATAAGAATGTCATGAGTACTTTAGGAAATTAAACATAGGTTTGGAAACCGATTATTTGTTAGATTGTACATGGCCAATGGAAGGTACACACTTGTTGGATAAAATGGCTTTTTCTCATTTCCTTAGTTCCTATATATTGTGTTTCACTGCTGCTGCCTCACTCTGAACAATGGTGCAAGTCACAATCAATAATGTGGACTAGTTTGCTGCAGTATGCACTTTCAGAATCTAGAAAGCAAGGGAAGTCAGCAAGAAAGTATTGACAATTAGATGTAAGGAGGAAGACTTTCTGCAAATTATTTTATTGAAATCTGTGTCACACATAAATTAAGGTGTGGGGTATTATTGTCTGTCATGTTAGCTGAAGATGTTCTTTCAAACACTTTCCTTTGTGTTCTGATGTTATTCTCTCTCTTTAAATACATTTAGAGTATTAATCTATCCTTTGCAGGGACATATTTTATTTAGTTCTTTTTAAACTGCTGATAGTAGAAGTTGTAACATGTTCTGGCCCTGAGGTAAAATATGCAGGAGTTCAATTCAATTTTATTTACTGTTCAGCGGTCTTGTTGTATATATCTCAATTTTGGTGGATTATATTAATCTAAAAATCATAGTCAAGTCCAACATTTGCTTAGTTAACTCATGTCATTTTTATCACTGGAAGATCAGAACAAGCTAGGCAGATGTAACTGCAGCCTCCAGTGACATAAATCAATAGAACAACATAACAGTTTGCTTCTCCTGTTAGACATCAGTTGCTATAAGCAGAATGGAATGGAATACACTGAAATTTGTGATGTATTTTAAGGAAGATAGAAGTGCTGAACCACATCTTAACAGCAAAGAATACAGGAGATTGGGCCAAAACATTTTTTTTAAATTCTATTGGGAACTGTTACAACCTAGAAGTAAAACAGGAGGGGAGAGAAGTGTTCAGTAGAAAATAGCGAAAGGCCAGATGTGAGAGATAAGGGGTTGAGAAGCTCGAAGGTAACATTAAAAAGGCCTTCTGATGAAGGATCATCGACCCGAAACATTACCTCTGTTCCTCTCCACAGATGCTGCCTGACCTGCTGAGATTTCCAGCATTTTCTGTTTTTATTCCAGATTCCAGCATCCGCATTATTTTGTTTTTGTATTAAAAAGGCCCTTCTGCAACAATCACCTTCAAGTCAAGGCCAATAGATTTCACTTATACTGGTCTTGAACCAATCACCTAAAAATAATGCAAGAGGGAATGAGAGATTGAAAGTACTGACTTTCAGGGAGATAGCCAGAAAAAAAATTAATCCAAAGAGTATTTTCTGACAGGTAACAGCAAAGGATTGGAATGTGATATTGTTAAATTACACAGATACAATGTCATATGGTAAAAGTTTGGCCCTTTTAGATGCTTTGCTAACAGATTATTGATCAAAAACCAAGATTAGAACTTAAGAATATAAGAATTAGGAGCAGGAGTAGGCCATTCAATAAGATCATGGCTGATCTTTTATCTCAACACTTTCATGCACTATCCCCATATCTCTTGATTCCCTTAATATTCAAAAATATATTGATCTCTGTCTTGAATATACTCAACGCCTGAGGATCCACAACCCTCTGGGAGAGAATTCCAAAGCATCACCACCCTCTGAGTGAAGAAATTTCTCATCTCAGTCCGAAATGGCCGACCCCTTATTCTGAGACTGTGACCCCTGGTTCTTGACTCCCCAGCCAGAGGAAATATTCTCCCCTGTCAAAACCTGTAAGAATTTTGTATGTTTCAATGAGATCACCTTTTCAGTAGGTTCAGGGTAGACCCAGCACAAGGTTCCGCTGTGAGCTATCTGAGGCCATTTCACTCTGTGACGGTTTTATAATGGATTCTGTGTCCATTTATTGTGCTCTAGTTGAGTTTAGCCTATTTTTTTTTGAACAGTTAAGACCAGAAGCACCTTCATTTTTTGGATGATTTGGTTGCAGAGGGGGCCTGCATCAACATTATATTCTTGTACTGAAAACAGTAGAACTGCATATGCCACACAGTATTAGCAATCCAGGCCCTGTTGCACTTCCATTTTTAATCTATCAAAGTGCATGTTTTCTAAAGCATTTCAATTACACTATGATTAGGACTTCTGTGCAAGCATGTTAAAGAGCCGTGTCATCAAGAATCGCCAGCTTATTAGGATATTGTGGCAAGTCAATGACAAACAGATTAGATAAAAGAGGAGCTATACAGATGGTACCAAGTACAATAAGTTAACTTTCACCTTTCAAGTAGCAAAATGTCCCGAGGTGCTTCATAGTTGATGGTCAGACCCAAGGAGGAGCAATAGAGAAATTAGGGAAGGTGACTGAAAGCAGGATCAAAGAGTTATGTTTTAAGGAAGCTTTTGGAGAGAGATATAGTAAAGCAGAGGAGTTTAGGAACAGAATTCTAAAGTGTGGGGAAAAGTTGGCTGAAATTTCTGCCACAATGAGAGTATGGAGCGACTGGGTAATGAACAGTGTATGAAACATAGAATCATAGAAACATGGAAAATAGGTGCAGGAGTAGGCCATTAGGCCCTTCGAGCTTGCACCACCATTGAATAAGATCATGGCTGATCATTCACCTCAGTACCCCTTTCCTGCTTTTGCTCCATACCCCTTGATCCCTTTAGCCATAAGGGTCACATCTAACTCCCTCTTGAATACATCTAACGAACTAGCATCAACAACTCTCTGCAGTAGAGAATTCCACAGGTTAACAACTCTCCGAGTGAAGAAGTTTCTCCTCATTTCGGTTCTAAATGGCTTAACCCTTATCCTTAGACTGTGACCCCCGGTTCTGGACTTCCCCAACATCGGGAACATTCTTCCTGCATCTAACCTTTCCAGTTCCGTCAGAATTTTATATGTTTCTATGAGATCCCCTCTCATTCTTCTAAACTCCAGTGAATACAGGCCCAGCCGATCCAGTCTCTTCTCATATGTCATTCCTGCCATTCTGGGAATCAGTCTGGTGAACCTTTGCTGCACTCCCTCAATAGCAAGAACATCCTTCCTTAGATTAGGAGACCAAAACTGAACACAATATTCCTGTACAACTGCATTAAGACCTCCCTGTTCCTGTACTCAAATCCCCTAGCTATGAAGGCCAACATGCCATTTGCCTTCTTTACCGCCTGCTGTACCTGCATGCCAACTTTCAATGACTGATGTACCATGACACCCAGATCATGTTGCATCTCCCCTTTTCTTAAACTGCCGCCATTCAGATAATATTCTGCCTTCATGTTTTTGCTACCAAAGTGGATAACCTCACATTTATCCACTTAATACTGCATCTGCCATGCATTTGCCCATTCACCTAACCTGTCCAAGTCACCCTGCAGCCCCTTAGCATCCTCCTCACAGCTCACACCACCACCCAGCTTAGTGTCATCTGAAAACTTGGAGATATTACACTCAATTCCTTCATCTAAATCATTGATGTATATTGTAAATAGCTGGGGTCCCAGACTGAACCCTGCGGCACCACACTAGTCACTGCCTGCCATTCTCAGAAGGACCCATTTATTCCTACTCTCTGCTTCCTGTCTGCCAACCAGATCTCAATCCACGTCAATACATTACCCCCAATACCATGTGCTTTAATTTTGCACACCAATCTCGTGTGTGAGGCCTTGTCAAAAGCCTTTTGAAAGTCAAAATACACCACATCCACTGGTTCTCCCTTGTCCACTATTAGTTACATCCTCAAAAAATTCTAGAAGATTTGTCAAACATGATTTTCCCTTCATAAATCCATGCTGACTTGGACCGATCCTGTCACTGCTTTCCAAATGCACTGCTATTTCATCTTTAATAATTGATTCCAACATTTTCTCCACTACTGATGTCAGGCTAACCGGTCTATAATTACCCATTTTCTCTCTCCCTCCTTTTTTAAAAAGTGGTGTTCCATTAGCTACCCTCCAGTCCATAGGAACTGATCCAGAGTCGATAGACTGTTCGAAAATGATCACCAATGCATCCACTATTTCTAGGGCCACTTCCTTAAGTACTCTAGGATGCAGACCATCAGGCCCTGGGGATTTATCAGCCTTCAATCCCATCAATTTCCCTAACACAATTTGCTGACTAATAGGGATTTCCTTCAGTTCCTCCTTCTCGCTAGACCCTCGGTCCCCTAGTATTTCCGGAAGGTTATTTGTGTCTTCCTTCGTGAAGACAGAAACAAAGTATTTGTTCAATTGGTCTGCCATTTCTTTGTTCCCCGTTATAAATTCACCTGAACCTGACTGCAAGGGACCTACGTGTATCTTCACTAATCTTTTTCTCTTCACATATCTATTTGCAGTTTTTATGTTCCCAGCAAGCTTCCTCTCATACTCTATTTTCCCCCTCCTAATTAAACCCTTTGTCCTCTCTCTGCTGAATTCTAAATTTCTCCCAGTCCTCAGGTTTGCTGCTTTTTCTGGCCAATTTATATGCCTCTTCCTTGGATTTAACACCATCCTTAATTTCCCTTGTTAGCCACAGTTGAGCCACCTTCTCCATTTTATTTTTACTCCAGACAGGGATGTACAACTGTTGAAGTTGATCCATGTGATCTTTAAATGTTTGCCATTGCCTATCCACCATCAACCCTTTAAGTATCATTCGTCAGTCTATTCTAGGCAATTCACA
The DNA here is from genome assembly GCF_044704955.1 of Pristiophorus japonicus. Taxonomy (NCBI): domain Eukaryota; kingdom Metazoa; phylum Chordata; class Chondrichthyes; family Pristiophoridae; genus Pristiophorus; species Pristiophorus japonicus. The sequence continues at coordinate 222,532,386 of NC_091982.1, forward strand.
TCTCATACCATTAAAGTTACCTTTCCTTAATTTCAGGACCCTAGTCTCTGAATTAACTGTGTCACTCTCCATCTTAATAAAGAATTCTACCATATTATGCTCACTCTTCCCCAAGATGCCTCGCACAACAAGATTGCTAATTAATCCTTTCTCATTACACATTTCCCAGTCTAGGATGAAAGTTGGAAGAGCAGCAGGTGAGAACAGAGATGTGGGGGTGAGGAAGTAGCAGGTAGGGTGGAACGAGGCCATGTACGGATTTGTATTCAAGGATTTTGAAGTTGATGTACTGAGAAATGAGTAGCCCACTCAAGTTGGCAAGAAAAGGGATGATAAATGATGGAAGTATATATGGGAGAGGATAGGGTCTGGAGTTCAGGATGAGATGGAGTTTATGCAGGGTGAAGCTCAAGTGAGTGCCGAGGAGGGAATTGTACAAATCGAGTCTGGGAGGTGCCAAAGGGATAAATGAGGGTTTCAGTGCCAATGTGGGTAATAGATGGGTGATATTTTTGGATGTGGAGGTAGGTAGTCCTGGCGATGGACAGGGGTTTGAAGCTAAGCTCTGTGTCAAGTAGGACAATGAAGTTGCGCATCATCATTGAGCTGAACAAAGTTGTGGTATGAACAGTGCAGACACATTTATGGAATCACCTGTTATGTTGTAGAGATAAAACTGGGTGTACTTGTAAGAGCTGATCCCATGCTTATAGATAATGTCACCAATGTGAGCACATAGAAGGGAGGGGGCTCGAAATAGAACTTTGGAACACATCAGAGCGCTTGTATGGGCACAGGAGATGTCAGTGCAGCAAATGTGCTGGTTGTATTGAGACAAGATAAGAATAGGAATAGAATTACAAGACGTCAGTGCCACAGAGCTGGATCAATGTTGAAAGGAAATGAAGGAGGATGGTATGTTTGACCTTGTCGACAGCTGCAGAGAGGTCAAGCAAGGTGAGGAGCGTTAATGAATCATGGTCACAGTCACACAATGGGGGGAATTTTATCCCCAAAAAGGGTGTGTTGAGGTTGGGTGGGAGGTCAAAGAGTTAAAGAACTGAATCCCAACCCCTACCTGCCTCCGACCCACCCATGGGGAGTGGGCAGCCCATTTAAATATTATAATGAGGCTGGTGTGCCTCATGGTGATCCACCATTACAAATTTAAATGTGCCTGGTCGGGTTTCCCGGGCTGGGTATGGGGAAGCAGTCAGCTAAAGGAAGATGATGACTGCTGATTTCCACTTGCCTCCTGGATCTAGAATCCACCTCACCCATGCCCCGTGTTCGGAGAACCCCCCTCAAGGCCTCTGATCAACCCCCCCTTGAAACTTCCTTCTCACTCCCCTCCCACCCCTACAAGGCTTCTGGTCACCCCACAACCTCCCCTCCCCGAGGTCTCCGATCCCCCCTTACGAGGCCCCCAATCTCCCTCCTGACATCTCCTCCTTGAGGCCAATCTCAACAACAACAACAACTTGTTTTTATATAATGCCCTTAATGTAGTGAAACACCCCAAGACACCTCACAGGAGTATTATGAGATAACAAATTTGACACCGAGCCGCATAAGTAGAAATTAGCACAGGTGACCAAAAGCTTGGTCAAAGAGTTATGTTTTAAGGAGTGCGTGAAGGAGGAAAGAGAGGCAGAGAGGTTTAGGGAGGGAATTCCAGAGCTTAGGACCAGAGCACGGCCACCATTGGTTGAGCGATTATAATCAGGGATGCTCAAGAGGGCAGAATTAGAGGAGCACAGACATCTCAGGGGGGTTGTGGGGCTGGTGGAGAGTACAGAGAATAGAGGGGTGAGGCCAATGAGGGATTTGAAAATAAGGATGAGAATTTTGAAATCGAGGCGTTACTTAACTGGAAGCCAAAGTAGGTCAGCGAGCACAGGTGTGATGGGTAAGCGGGACTTAGTGCAAGTTAGGACACAGACAGCCGAGTTTTCGATCACCTTCAGTTTGCATAGGTTAGAATGTGGAGGCCAGCCAGGAGTGTGTTGGAATAGTCAAGTCTAGAGGTAACAAAGGCATGGATGAGGCTTCAGCAGCGGATGAGGTGAGGCAAGGGCGGAGATGGACGATGTTACGGAGGTGGAAATAGGCAGTCTTAGTTATGCTGCGGATATGTGGTCAAAAGCTCAGTTCAGGGTCAAATATGACACCAAAGTTGCGAACAGCCTGGTTCAGCCTCAAACAGAAGTTGGGGAGAGGGATGGATTCATTGTCTAGGGAACAGAGTTTATGGCGGGGACCAGAAACAATGGCCCCCTGACCTCACCACTCCACCCCAAGGCCTACGATCACACTCCCGGCCTTCCTCTCCAGCTTCGATGCTCCTCTGGCACCCGATCATCCTCTGGCCCTCAACTATCCCCTTCATGATCCCTCCCTCCCTCCTCTATGTGACCTAGTTCCACAGGTCTACTCACCTGTAGCCAGCCAGCCTCTCCATCTGCCTGGCTGCGACTGGGAATTGGTGCTTTGAAATGCTAATCAGGCCCTGCCATTAAATTCTGCAGGATCTGTGGGAAACCCATTCTTCCAGGTTTCCTGATCACTTTCTAGCTCCCGCCCCGACCCAACCCAGTTCTAGCTTAAAATTCCGGCCAATATCTTTGGTGACTTACGAGGAAATCACAGTGATAAAGGCAGGACATAAGAAATGTAAACAGGAAATGGTGTGGGAGGTTGGTATAGAGTTGGATAGTGATGACACGTTCCAGAATTTTAGAGGAGGGAAGGTTAGAGATGGGGCAAATAGGGTATTAAATTTTGAGGGTAAGCTTCTTAAGGAATACCGTATTATGAAAGGGAGAAGAGGGAATAGTTGGCTATGTCCGCAAGCATTGGATCAAGGAGAGATAGTTACATGGTCAACAATTGGGTCGAGGAGCCCAAGGGAGCAGGTTGTGGGTCTCATGGAGGAGATGAGTGTTGAAAGCTGGGGTGAAGCTCGAGGGAACTAGAGCTAAGAGTGGTCAGGTAGGACAGGGGGCTAAAGGAAGCTAAAGCAGCTGACTTATAATTTTTTGTAGACCATGAAATTGATGAATTCCTTGTAAGTAGTACCAGATGTGAGAATCAAAGGGGCAGGAAAGGTGCATGTAGCTGGCAGTTTGCCCTTGAGAAGGTGGTGGTGAGCTGCCTTCTTGAACCACTACAGAACATGTGGTGAAGGTACTCCCACAATGCTGTTAGGGAGGGAGTTCTAGGATTTTAACCCTGCAACAAAGAAAGAATGATGATGTATGTCCAAGTCTGGATGGTGTGTGATTTGGAGGGGAGCCGGGAGCTGATGGTATTCACATGCACCTGCTGTCCTTGTCCTTGTAGGTAGTGGAGATCGCAGGTTCGGGAGGTGCTGTCGAAGAAGCCTTAGTGAGTTGTTGCAATGCAGGTGTGCCCGAAAGTCTCGGCCTATAGGTAGTATACACTGCAGCCAAGGTGCTCCGGTGGTGGAGGGAGTGGATGTTTGAGGTTGTGAATGGGCTGCCGAACAAGTGGCTCGCTTTGTCCTGGATGGTGTTGAGCTTCTTCAGTGTTGCAACTGCACCCATCCAGGCAAGTGGTGAGTACTCCATAACACCCCTGACTTGTGCCTTGTAGGTGGTGGAGAGGCCTTGGGGAGTCAGATGATGAGTCACTCGCCACAGAATACCCAGTCTCTGACCTGCTCAATAGCCGCAACATTTATGTAGCTGGTCCAGTTGAGTTTCTGGTCAATGGCAACCCCCAGGATGTTAATGGTGGAGGATTCAATGACGATAATGCCATTGAATATCATGGGGAGGTGCTTGGATTCTCTTCTGTTGGGATGGTTATTGCCTGGCATTTGTGTAGCACAAACATTACATGCCATTTATCAGCCCAAGCCTGGATGTTGTCCAGGTCTTGCTGCATGCGGACATCGACTGCATCATTATTCAAGGAATTGCGAATGGAACTGAACACTATGCAATCATTAGCAAACAGTCCCACTTCTGACCTTATGATTGATGAAGCAGCTGAAGATAATTGGGCCGAGGACACTGCCCTGAGGAATTCCTGCAACAATGTCCTGGGGTTGCGATGATTGAACAACTGCAAACAGCATCCTCTGTGCTAGGTATGACTCTAGACACTGGCAAAGTTGTGCCTGGTTTAGGTGTATCACTGAAGATGAGGAGTTACTTGCTGCATAGAACGAGTGAGGATAATAGGGAGAAAATTTGAATGCGAAAATCACGAGGGAGCTTCAAAGGATAATAGAAATTTAGCTTTTGGAAAGATGGGTGATAAGGTAATTTAAAAAGCAGTGCTAGAATGAGAAGTCGTCACAGGAGCTGGAAATCAGAGTCAGCTTACTATCATGGTGGTTTTGGCAGGCAACATGGTGAAAAATTTCTATAAATGAAAGCAAAAGTCCCAACACAAGCCTGGGATACAACACCATCCATATTGCATCAATTGTAAAATTATCCATTTAGTTCTGTTTTTTGCTTTCACAGGAATATCCAATCTGCAGCCCTCAGGTCATATGTGGCCTTCCAACCCTGCTTTTCTGTTGTGAATGCAATAACTCAATAGACTGAATACTGTAAACTCTAAACAGGTACAAACCTGGCTCTACTTTATTAGGACCCAAAGTGATTACATTACACGATGGCTGGCCTTTTATACCTGGGCCGCAGATCCGTGTGCACAGCCCAACAACCTCTGACAGTGGCACCACCTGGTGGCTAGTAAACCCAAGCATACATACATGACAATATATCCCTTTAAGATATTAGTAACGGTCTTTTTACAAATTGAGATGGTCCGGGGCTTTCCGCTCCTATGTTGAACCTCTCAGTTCAACTCCAGCCTTGGGTGAGCGTTCTGAGTCTGTTATGACTGGGGGCTGAGTAGCCGATCTGATGGGAGTGGCAATGACTATGTCAGGGATTGAAAGTCCAGATTCATTGACCATGTCAGTGATTGAAAGTCCAGATTCATTGATAACAGCGGAGTTCTCAGATGACTGAGGGTAGGTTGGTTGGTCCTTGATTGTGTCTTCCTCAAACTGCTTCGGTTCGTCCGTGTGCCGTAGCTTTATCTGATCGACATGTTTCCTGCATGTCTGCCCATTCTTGAGCTTAACGATAAACACTCTGTTACCGGCGATCCTTTTGGGACCTTGACCATAATTCAGTACATGCACAGAATCATTGATAGAAATGTTGCGTGACACAGTAGCGCGATCATGATACCCTTGCTGACTTTGACGTCTGTATTCGACACGATTATTCAAGTCTTGGGTGGACAAGAGAGAGCCTGGTCTTGAGACCTCTCTTCATCAATAGTTCAGCAGGGGAGACCCCGGTAAGTGTATGGGGTCTTGTCCTGTAACTAAGCAATATGCGCGACAAGCGAGTTTGCAGTGAACCTTGAGTTACACATTTCATACTCAGCTTGATGGTTTGGATCGCACGCTCTGCTTGTCCATTGGATGCGGGTTTGAATGGTGCTGATCTCACATGTTTGATACCATTGAGTTTCATGAACTCTTGAAACTCCATACTGGTGAAGCAAGATCCGTTGTCGCGTACAACGATGTCAGGCAGACCAAACACGACATGAAGGCTCTCAATGGTAGCTGTGGATGTGCTGGATGACATGATTGTACATTCTATCCACTTGGAATAAGTATCCACCACAACTAAGAACATCTTTCCCAGGAAGGGACCTGCAAAGTCAATGTGGATCCTGGACCATGGTTTAGATGGCCACGACCACAGACTCAGCTGCGATTCTGCTGGTGCTTTACTAAGTTGCATACAAGTATTGCACTGATGCACACACGATTCCAGATCAGAGTCAATTCCAGGCCACCATACATGAGACCTGGCAATGGCTTTCATCATGACATTACCGGGATGCGTGCTATGTAGATCATGCACAAATATCTCTCTGCCTTTCTTGGGCATAACAACATGATTACTCACAGTATACAATCTGATTGAATGGATAGTTTGTCTTTGTGACAGATGTAAGGTTTGGTCTCCTCAAACATTAGCTTGGGTATGGCAGATCAATTACCACTAAGGATACAACGTTCCACAACCGATAATATCGGGTCCTGGCTGATCCAGGTCTTAACTTGTTGGGCCGTGACAGGGGTTCCTTCACTTTCAAAAGCATCCATGATTAATAGTAGGTCTGCTGGGTGTGGCATTTTCACCTCCGGTGTGGAACAGCAGAAGGCTCATTGCATCAGCACAATTCTCAGTGCTAGGTCTATGGCAAATGACATAATCGTAGGCAGATAATGTCAGCGCCCACCTCTGGATGTGGGACGATGCATTGGTATTGATACCTTTGTTTTCCGAAAACAATGAAATGAGTGGCTTGTGATCTGTTTCCAGTTCAAACCGAAGACCAAACAGGTACTGATGCATCTTTTTAACCACATACACACAGGCTAGTGTTCCTTTCTCTACCATGCTGTAGGCTCTTTCTGCCTTTGACAAACTTTTTGAAGCATATGCAACAGGTTGTAATTTGCCCGACTCATGAGCTTGTTGGAGCATGCAACCAACTCCATATGACGAAGCATGACAGGCCAATACTAGATGCTTACACGGATCATAATGTACCAGCAGCTTGTTAGAGCAAAGCAGATTAGTAGCTTTCTCAAAAGCTCTATCTTGAGACCCAACCCAAACCCAGTTGTCACCTTTTCTTAGGAGCATGTGCAGTGGCTCTAATAAGGTGCTCAATCTGGGTAAGAAATTACCAAAGTAGTTGAGTAGACCAAGGAACGAATGTAGCACCGTCACATTCTGAGGTTTGGGTGCATTTTTGGTGGACTTGTTTTTCGAGTCCGTAGGCCTGATACTGTCAGCAGCAACTTTCTTCCCCAGGAATTTGACTTCCGGTGCCATGAAGACAAACTTCAAGCGTTTCAGTCTGAGTCCCACTTTGTCCAGACGATGTAGAACCTCTTCCAGATGTTTGGCAGAGCCACGACCTGTGATCAGTATGTTATCTTGGAACACGATGGTTCTGGGGACGTACTTCAGTAGACTTCCATGTTCCTCTGAAATATGGCTGCAGCCTAGCGAGTTTCAAAAGGGCACCTGCTGTAGATAAACAGTTCTTTATCAGTGTTGATGCACGTAAGTTTCTTCGACGTGTCGACCAGCTCCTGTGTCATGTAGGCCAACGTAAGATCCAGTTTTGTGAACGACTTCCCCCTGGCTAGTGTTGCAAACAGGTCATCAACCTTCGATAACGGGTATTGATCCTGACAGTGCCATCAGTTTTCAACATGGGACAATGGGGCTGACCCATTCGTTAAATTTGACCAGTGATATGATCACTTCACGCTGGAGTCTGTCCAGTTCGATTTCGACCTTCTCCCTCATCATGTATGGAACTGCCCGAACTTTATGATGGACAGGTCTTGCATCCGAGTCCACGTAGATCTGCACCTTAGCTCCCGTGAAATTGCCGATGTCTGGTTCAACAGCGAGGGGAACTTGCTCAGCACTTGAGCACATGGAATATCTTCCTCCGACGACATCGCTTTGGTCTCGTTCCAGTTCCATTTGATTTTTTCCAACCAGTTCCTGCCGAACAGCATTGGATCATTGCCTGGAACAATCCATAATGGTAAATCGTGAACCGCACCATCATACGACACCTTGATTACTGCACTGCCAATCACCATTATGAGTTCTTTAGTGTACGTATACAACTTGATATTGACTGGACTCAGCTTAGGCCTCACAGTCTTAGTATCCCACAGCATGTCCAATTCCATTGATACCGTCACATCATTAAGTTTTACATTAATCATTATCGGTTGGCTCTTTGTTAGGAATGAATACAGTCCATTTACTTCCTCCTCTGGTATCTCGGATTGCATATCCGGATCTGCGCTAGACTGGTCATCATCCTCCATGTGGTGTGTCGCAGCACGCTTGCTCAGTTGCTGACACATGCGCTAGAGATGCCCCACTCTCGAACAGCCTTTACAAATATACTGTTTAAACCGACACTGATGATGCCGATGATTTCCCGCACAACGCCAACACGGTGATATCGGATTCATTCCCATTGGCGGACTTTGAGCAGCCACAGGTTTCGCGAACGCAGTCGGGTAGGCCCTGCCATATGCAGTTCAGCAAACGACGATACTATCTTGTTTACAATACTTGCCGAGTTCCGATTTTTCGATGATATCTGCTTTAAGTTTTTGTCTGTCGTCATGCATGCCTGGGCAATCGTGATGGCCTTGCCCAAAACCAGCGTCTCCGCCGCCAGTAGCTTATGCAGGATCACCTTGTGGTTGATGCTGATTACAAAGAAGTCCCGCAACATGTCTGCCAATGCAGCTTTGAACTTACACGGTCCAGTTAGACGTCTTAGGTTGGCAACGAATTCCGATACATCCTGGTCCTCAGAACGAACGTGCGTATAGAATCGATATCTTGAGATGATAATACCTTTATCGGGTTTGAGATGGTCACGTACCACAGCACACAATGTTTCATAGTCCTAGTCCATTGAACTTAAGGGCGAGAGGAGATTCTTTATGAGTCCATAGATTTTCGGAATGCAAACCGTGAGGAGGACCGCCCGGCGCTGAACTGCGTCTGTCTCTTTCTCCATTTTGTTGGCCACAAAGTACTGGTTCAAGTGAGCTACAAAGTCTGTCCAATCTTCTCCCTCCATGAATCGCTCCAGAATTCCAATTGTGCTCATTTTTGCATATGAAGGTTCTTGTTACCTCGTCACCAAATGTTGTCTATGCAATAACTCAATAGACCGAATACTGTAAACTTCAAACAGGTATAAACCTGACTCTACTTTATTATGGCCCAAAGTGATTACATTATAAGATGGCTGGCCTTTTATACCTGGGCCACACAAAAGTGCGCACAGCCCAACGACCTCCGACAGTGGCGCCACTTTGTGGTTAGTAAACCCAAGCTTACATACATGGCATTTTCTGACCTTTGAAGCTCAGGCAACTGAGCCCTAATTGAACTATTATTTCTTATTTGCTGGTTTGTTCTGTTTGGATTTTGTTTGGAGGTTTTGGAAGGACCAATAATGCTGCTACCTCTTTGGTGGATAAATCTTCAATCAGAACATCAAGATTTGTTCACTTGAAATACATGCAAATTACTGGGACCATGGAAAACATTTTATTTGTGACCCATGTGGTTTCGTGATATGCATAAAATAAGACTAATATTTGAGATAAAAACAGACTAAAATTATAATTGCTTCTACAGCCAAAACAACATTAGTCAGTAATATACAACCTTTGAAGAAGATGTTAGAAATGAAAACAGATGGATAAAGTCCTAGTTGTTACTTAAGAGCACTTTATTATTTCCCAACCTTCCTGCGGCCTTGTAAGCTGTATAAAAAAATGAAGCAATAATTATGACATGACATTTTTTTTGAAGATTCCTTAAAAACTGGAACTAAAATATAGAGGAGCCGAAATTGCCCACCGCCCAAAACGAGGCTCACCTACCGCTTTTGCCATTCATTACCCCTGTAATAGATGCGGCGGCCATTAGAGCGAAAGTCAGCATTTTTGCTGAAAAAAAGGAGCGGTGCGGTACTGGTGGCGGGAATGGACTGTTTGCAGCAGTGTGGGTGTTGAGTCACTGAGTGGGCCGTGAAATTCAGCTTTACTCATAACGAGGCAGCTGCTCCCTGGCCTTCCTAAAAGGCAGGTTTTTCAGCTCTGAGTTTGTCTCTGCTGCTTGCGATGAATGATTAATGCAAGAGGTTGACTAATGCAAGAGGTTTAAGGCGGGCCAGCTGCTTCTCAGATGTTGAACATGAGACCCTGGACTAAGCTGCAGAGGGAAGGAGGCGCGTTCTCTATCCAGACACAGGAAGACCCAGTCGGGCCATCTTTGTCAATGCCTGGAGAGAGATCGCTGTGGAGGTGTCGGGGACCTCCATTCCAGACCGCACTGCCACCCAATGCCGCAAAACGACATCATTCGACTGATGAAAGTTAGTGCATGTTCCCCAACTCCTCACCTTCCATCTGCGAGCCTCCACTTCACCTCTTATTTCCCACCTTCAATATATAGTCAGAGAAGCACCATTTGATTGCTGAGGCATGTATATCTATGTGTGCATACTCGCAATGCAGGGTCCCTATCATGTGAGAGTTACACCTGCATGTAATGGATCCACACTTGCACGAATTGCCGATGCCTCATTACACTGGTGCCCAGCAAGCCTTCTTTGCTTTGTAGGCCAAGGTTGGAGCAACAGAGGACTGGTGGGTGCTGAGTGATATGGAAGAGAGGGTGCAGCGGCTAGTGGGCCCACATATTGCGTTCCCTGTGGTCGCCTGTCGTGTAGGTCCCGCTGGGGGCAGTATAAGTAATGAAGGCCTTCCTTTAATGCCATCACTCCCTGAAAGTCCAAGCGCATACCAGTCAACTGCTTATGATTGTGTGCAAGTTGCTTGCTGCATGGTGCAATGACCTACCTCACCCTGACGGGACCCCTTGTGCCATTTATGATTGCAGATTAGAAACATAGAAACATAGACTCATAGAAAATAGGTGCAGGAGTAGGCCGTTCGGCCCTTCGAGCTTGCACCACCATTCAATAAGATCATGGCTGATCACTCCCTCAGTACCCCTTTCCTGCTTTCTCTCCATATCCCTTGATCCCTTAGCCGTAAGGGCCATATCTAACTTCCTCTTGAATGTATCCAATGAACTGGCATCAAAAACTCTCTATGGCAGAGAATTCCACAGGTTAACAACTCTCTGAGTGAAGAAGTTTCTCCTCATCTCAGTCCTAAATGGCCTACCCCTTATCCTAAGACTGTGTTCCATGGTTCTTGACTTCCCCAACATCAGGAACATTCTACCCACATCTAACCTGTCCAGTCCCATCAGAACTTTATATGTTTCTATGAGATCTCCCCTCATTCTTCTAAATTCCAGTGAATATAAGCCTTTCTTTCCATCCAGTCTTTCTTCATATGTCAGTCCTGCTATCCCGGGAATCAATCTGGTGAACCTTCGCTGCATTCCCTCAATAGCAAGAATGTCCTTCCTCAAAATAGGAGACCAAAACTGTACACAATATTCAAGGTGTGGTCTCACCAAGGCCCTGTACAACTGCAGCAAGACCTCCCTGCTCCTCTACTCCAATCCTCTCGCTTTGAAGGCCAACATGCCATTTGCCTTCTTTAACACCTGCTATACCTTCATGCCAACTTTCAATGACTGATGTACCATGACATCCAGGTCTCGTTGCAGCTCCCCTTTTCCTAATCTGTCACCATTCAGATAATATTCTGCCTTCCTGTTTTTGCCACCAAAATGGATAACCTCACATTTATCCACATTATACTGCATCTGCCATGCATTTGCCCACTCACCTGTCCAAGTCACTATGAAGCCTCTTAGCATCCTTCTCACAGCTCACACTGCCACCCAGCTTAGTGTCATCTGCAAACTTGGAGATATTACATTCAATTCCTTCATCTAAATCTTTAACGTATATTGTAAATAGCTAGGGTCCCAGCACTGAACCTTGCGGTACCCCACTAGTCACTGCCTGCCATTCTGAAAAGGACCCATTTATTGCTACTCTTTGCTGCCTGTCTACCAACCAGTTCTCTATCCACGTCAATACATTACTCCCAATACCATGAGGGCGAGGAAGAGGGAGAAAGTGCTGCAAGCACCACGTCACTGCTTCCTACACTCGTACGAGCCAGCTCAGATGCTTTGAGTACACGGTCGGGTCAGTTAGATTTATCAGAGGGGTCTGCACTGGGTGCTGCACCAGGGCCTAGCGGGATGCAGCATGGTCAAGGGCAAAGGCAACCTCGGGTGCCATCTCTCCGGGGTTAAGTTCGCACGCGAGTTCTGCTGCAGAGGACTCAGATGAGCCCATTGATGTGGCGGCTTATGAAACATGGGTGGAGACCACGCATTCGCAGATATAGGGGGAAATGGCAGTGGTTCCCAAGAGCCTGTCACAAGTGGTCAGGTGCATGGAGGAGTCTGCCTCCAGCATTGTGGACAGCTATGCGCACACCATGGACCCATCATTGCTGTGTGCAAACGATGGTGAACTCCCAGAGTGACTGTGTGGATCCAGCTGTGATGCTGCATGCCGTGGGCATTCTGGCAGCTGGCATTACAGCACAGGCGCAAGGGAATGAATATCTCAGTACTGTATTGGAGAGGATGGCCGATGCCCTGGAAGCTCAGAATGCTCTAATGCACTCTCAGCAACAGGCCACAGAGTGTCTTACTACTGTCATTCTGGGGGCATCAAGACTGTGTCTGTTCTCATGCAGTCTCAGCTGGCTGCTGCGCGAGCTCTGACTGCTGCCATCATGGCTGGATCCACCACGGTCCACGGGGGACATAGAAACATAGAAACATAGACATAGAAACATAGAAACATAGAAACATAGAAACATAGAAACATAGAAACATAGAAACATAGAAAATAGGTGCAGGAGTAGGCCATTCAGCCCTTCTAGCCTGCACCGCCATTCAATGAGTTCATGGCTGAACATGAAACTTCAGTACCCCCTTCCTGCTTTCTCGCCATAACCCTTGATCCCCCGAGTAGTAAGGACTTCATCTAACTCCCTTTTGAATATATTTAGTGAATTGGCCTCAACTACTTTCTGTGGTGGTCACGTCACCCCACCGACCTGTGCTCCAGCAGATTGTTGGTGATGGTGAGGTGCTGGCACAGAGTCATCGGACCAGGATCCTGATGTGCTCTCTCGCGATCACAGCAGTCCTGAGCTGAGACCTGCCACTCCGCCATTGCTGCCAACCGTGGAATCGCCCCAGCCAATTCTGACTGAAGGCACCAAGGAGGATGTGGCCCAGTCTGCAGCCAGCTCTGCCAGGGCCAGAGCTGTTCGAGGGCATCCTAGAAGGACAACTATAGCTTCTACACCTGAAACACAGCAACCTTTCCTGAGCCATGATGCAGCCACAGGGAAGACAATGCGGCTATGTGTACCAGAATATGCGTACGAGGGCAACGGCAATGTGCAACGGCTACCATATGTTAAAAAAAGTCACGCACAGGAATCTTCCACCCTCCAAGATGTAGTTTGGGATCTGGAATATTAGGTCCTTCATTGAAACACCTGTGAACTCATCCCTTTTTGGTGTGGAAGCAAGTCATCCTCGCTTTGAGCGATTGCCTATGATGATGATGATAAAGAAATGCATAAGGGTGAGAATTGATAATGTGTATGTTTTGTGGATCCATTATTTCTAGTCTAATAAATCTTTAGTTTGGGTTTGAATCTCTGCGCAGGTCTCTCATTTCACTGTGGGGAATGATGTGTGAAAGGGCTCATTGGTTTGCCCATGGAGATGCACAGATGAAGGCTAAAGTGTGCATGAACTCAGCGGAAACGAGCAGCAATGAGACGGTCTCGGATTTCCATTGCAGGGTCCAGATGGTGACGCATCCCCTTGCGTGGCCACCGACTCGCATCCTCCTCCTCCTCCTGCGCCTCCTCCTCATGGTCCTCCTCCTCAGGTGCTTTTTCTGGAAAGGAAAACCAGAGGAAGAACGCCGCCTTCATGGAGTCGGCTTCGCCGTCAAAAATGAACTGGTCGACCACCTCAAATACTCCGCCTGTGGGGTTAATGAACACCTCATGACTCTTCGCCTAATCCTATCCCGGAACAAATGCACCACAGTCATCACTGTGTACGCCCCAACACTCGATGCAACGGATGAGGTGAAAGAGCGTTTTTATTCCAACCTCGAGACATCCTTGTCCCACATCCCCACAGGCAACAAATTGATCCTCCTAGGTGACATTAATGCCAGGTTCGGCAAAGACACAGCCCTCTGGGGAGGTGTGATTGGCGGAGAGGGGGTAGGGAAATCCAACTCCAGCGGCACCCTACTCCTGACAAAGTGTCTAGAACATGAACTCTTCATCGCCAACACCCTGTTCCACCAGAGGGAAAAATACAAGGCATCATGGCAACACCCTCGCTCCAAACACTGGCACCTGCTTAACTATGTCATCGTCCGAGCCAGGGATCGCAAGGATGTGCGCATCACCTGCGCCATGACAGGAGCTGATGACTGCTCAATGGACCATCGCCTAATCCGATCCATCATCAATATTAACATAGCTCCAAAGCAGAGGGGACAGCAGAAACAGTGCCGCAAACAAGTTAATGCCGGGGCACTGAGAGACTCAGCTAAGAGCCTAACAGCTAATCTGGCGTGCATTGATGACGCTAAGATGCTCAATGCCCACAGCGCTTGGTCTGCCTTCCAGACCTCCATAACCAGTGCCTGTGAAGAGACACTTGGTTACTCAACCAGAAAACACCAGGACTGGTTTGATGAAAATGATCAGGAGATCCAAGAACTAATAGATCATAAGCGCATAGCATTTCTGAGTCTCAAGCAACAACCCAACTCGGGAGTTGCAAAGCAATGTTACAGACAGCTCAAGGCTGAGGTCCAACAAAAAACCCGGGACCTAAAGAACAGGTGGTGGATGGAGAAAGCACAGGAGATACAACAACTGGTCACAATATGCGAGGATTCTCCATTGCAGCCAAAGCCACCTACGGTCCAAACTCCCAAGGCCCCACCCCATTCCTGGCCAAGAATGGGGAAACACTCATCAAGGACACTGAGGCTGTCAGGGCCCGCTGGAAGGAGCACTTTGAAGATCCCCTCAATCGAGACTCTGCCTTTGACTCAAGTGTTCTCAACTCCATCGAGCAGCATACGACCCGCCACCAGCTCAGTAAAACGTTGCATGAGGTAGGCAAAGCCATAAAACAGCTCAAGAATAACTAGGCTATGGGTGCGGATGGAATTCCTGCTGAGACGCTAAAATATAGCAGAGAGGCGCTGTTGGCGCGGATACATGACCTCATCTCTCTCATTTGGAGGGAGGAGAGCATGCCGGGAGGTCTGTGAGAGGCAGTGATCATGACCATTTTGTAAAAAGTGGACAAGTCCGACTACGGCAAATACAGGGGAATCTCCCTGCTATCAGCCACTGGGAAGGTTGTCGCTAGAGTTCTCCTCAACCGTCTTCTCCCTGTGGCCGAGGAGCTCCTCCCGGAATTACAGTGCGGATTTCGTCCCCTACGGGGCACATCAGACATGATCTTTGAGCACGACAACTGCAGGAAAAATGCAGGGAGCAGCGCCAGCCCTTATACATGGCCTTTTTTGATCTTACAAAGGCCTTTGACACTGTCACCTGCTCCATGACAACATGCAGGCCGTGATCCTTACCAGCGGATCCATTACAGACCCAATCCACATCCGGACCAGGGTCAAACAGGGCTGCATCATCGCTCCAACCCTCTTCTCAATCTTCCACGCTGCCATGCTCCATCTCACAGTCAACAAGCTCCCCGCTGGAGTGGAACTAAACTACAGAACCAGTGGGAACCTGTTCAACCTGCGCCGCCTCCAGGCCAGGTCCAAGATCACCCCAATCTCTGTTCTTGAGCTACAGTACGCGGATGATGCCTGCATCTGCGCACATTCTGAGGCTGAACTCCAGGATATAGTCGATGTATTCACCCAGGCATATAAAAGCATGGGCCTTACGCTTAACACCCGTAAGACAAAGGTCCTCCACCATCCTGTCCTTGCCGCACAACACTGCCCCCCAGTCATCAAGATTCACGCGCGGCCCTCGACAAAGTCCCATACCTCAGGAGCCGCTTATCAACGAAGGCAGACATTGATGCGGAGATTCAGCATTGTCTCCAGTGTGCCAATGCAGCCTTCGGCCACCTGAGGAAAAGAATGTTCGAAGACCAGGCCCTCAAATCTACCACCAAGCTCATGGTCTACAGAGCTGTAGTAATACCCGCCCTCCTGCATGGATCAGAGGCATGGACGATGTACAGAAGACACCTCAAGTCACTGGAGATATACCACCAACGATGTCTCCGCAAGATCCTGCAAATCCCCTGGGAGATCAACATCAGTGCCCTCGCCCAGGCTAACATCCCCAGCTATGAAGCATTGAACACACTCAATCAGCTTTGTTGGGCAGGCCACATAGTTCGCATGTCAGACACGAGACTCCCTAAGCAATTGCTTTATGCGGAGTCCTGCACAGCAAACGAGCCAAAGGTGGGCAGCGGAAACATTACATGGCCACCCTCAAAGCCTCCTTGGTGAAGTGCGACATCACCACTGACACCTGGGAGTCCCTGGCCGAAGACCGCCCTAGGTGGAGAAAGTGCATCCGGGAGGGCGTTGAGCTCTTTGAATCTCAACTCTGCGAGCATGAAAAGATCAGGCACAGTCAGCGGAAGGAGCATGTGTTAAATCAGTCCCACCCCCCTCTTCCCCCGCCGAATGTCTGTCCCACCTGTGACAGGGTCTGTGGCTCCCGTATTGGACTGTTCAGCCACCAAAGAACTAATTTTAGGAGTGGAAGCAAGTCTTCCTCGATTCCGAGGGACTGCCTATGATGATGATATATCGCCCAAAACGGACCTCTATCTCCCATTTTGAGAAAAAAGTGGAAACTAGGCCAGAAAGATCACCGGAAAAATAAGCCCCCAACTTTTGGCTCACTTCGCCGAATTGATCGCCGAGCTGATCGCCCACACGTGGCCCATCCCAACTTTCGGCATATCGCCATCACAAGGCTGGGCTGATCACTCGCCGAGAACATGGCTGGTTAATAGTTGCTTTTCCTGGGCTTTACTGAAGGAAATGGGCACTAAGGTCGCCATTTTGAAGATCGGAGGAAGGGTGGAGGCAGCTAAAAAATCGTGCTTAGATAATTGTGAGTTATTTAAGGGTCCGGTATAGATAGATCTACTCAGATTATTAATTATATTTAATTTTAATAATAGTAGCCGAGTGGATTAGGCATTTTTTTAATGAAAAGTGCATTTATACCAAGTGAAAATAACTATTGAAAGTGATGGGGTCTAGTGTTAAACTGGGGCTGGAATAGAGAGAGTATTAGACTGAGATTGGTATAGAGACTGGGGCTTGTATAGAGAGAGTAGTTTAATAGATTGACATTCTTTAGTGAAAAGTGCATTTATAGCAATTGAAAATAATTATTGATAGTGATGGGGCCTATGCTTTCTGCGCCATTACTCGTAACTGCTCACAAGCTGGTTTCTGAAAGGATCAATCGAAGAGGTGGCAGAGAAATGCGTAGACAGAGACAGAGGAGACAGAGGAGGCGAGCATATAGACAACGAAGGTACAAAGAAACGCAATCTTACCTCAACTTGTCTGAAAACGCGTGACTTAGGAGGCTGCGCTTCCGGAAGGAAGTCATCGATGAGATTTCCCAGCTCATCAAGGGGGATCCTCGGCCTTCCAGCACCATCAGAACCGCACTGTCCGTTGAGGTGAAGGTTACTGCTGCCCTAGCCTTCTACGCTTCGGGATAATTTCAGGCTTCAGCTGGTGACATCTGTCATATCTCTCAGCACGGCACACACTGCTGTATTCAACAGGTGACTGAAGCCCTTTACGCTCGCAGGATGGACTTTATAAGCTTCCCTATGACCAGGGAGGCACAGACCAGGAAGGCTTTGGGTTTCTCCAGAATAGCAGACTTCCCCAAGGTGCAGGGAGCAATAGACTGCATGCACATTGCCCTGAAAGCCCCTTTAAAGAACGCGGAGGTGTTTCGTAACAGAAAGGGATTCCACTCCCTAAATGTGCAGCTTGTTGTCGACCACAAATAATCATGACAGTAAATGCTACATTTCTTGGCAGCATCCATGATGCGCACATCCTACGTGAGAGTGCTATCCCTGACTTGTTTCTCAATCAGCCAGAAGGTCACGGTTGGATGCTGGGGGTTAAGGGATATGGACTTGCCAGTTGGCTGATGACCCCACTGCGTAATCCCGTCACTGAAGCAGAGAAATGTTACAATGAAAGCCATATAGCGACACGCAACATCGTCGAAAAGTCAATTGGGGTCCTAAAGCAGTGCTTCAGATGCCTGGACCATTCTGGTGGCAGACTACAGTACCACCCCGACCAGGTCGCTGAATGGGCTTTTACTTTTGTGACAAGTCTGCCATGTGGGACCTTATCAAAAGCCTTGCTGAAATCCATATACACTACATCAAACGCAGATGGACCCTCTCTTTAAAAAGTTCTATTTTCATCTTTGCAGAAGATAGTGTCTCACAGATCATCTGAGAAAGGTCAAAAACTGGAGTAGGCCTGGAAAGTAGGCTGCAACCAACAGCTGTGGAACAGAGGATCGCTGATATGATTAAATCTCACAGGAGAAGAACAACCACCAACGTGGAAGCTGGGCCCAGGTTACCAAGAGAGGGTAAGCCCTGCAAATTGCACAGTCTGGGTTGGCTAAATGTTAAGTACTGCTATGCTTATGCTTCCTCCCCTGCTGCGAACCAAGCATCCCTGTTATGTTTTGCAGCTGTTGCGCACCAGGAAGAGACAGAAGATGCACTTGAAGTAGAAGAAGAGTTTGATCAGGAAGCCGTCAATCCAGATATTGTCCATCTACATCAGGAGAATGAAGGGCAGCAAGAAACATAGAAACATAGAAATATAGAAAATAGGTGCAGGAGTATGTCATTCGGCCCTTCAAGCCTGCACCACCATTCAATAAGATCATGGCTGATCGTTCCTTCAGTACCACTTTCCTGCTTTCTCTCCATACCCCTTGATCCCTTTAGCCATAAGGGCCATATCTAACTCCCTCTTGAATATATCCAATGAACTGGCATCAACAACTCTCTGCGGCAGGGAATTCCACAGGTTAACAACTCTCTGAGAGAAGAAGTTTCTCTTCATCTCAGTCCTAAATGGTCTGTCCCTTATCCTTAGACTGTGTCCCCTGGTTCTGGACTTCCCCAACATCGGGAACATTCTTCCCGCACCTAACTTGTCCAGTCCCGTCAGAATCTTATATGTTTCTATGAGATCCCCTCTCATCCTTCTAAATTCCAATGTATAAAGGCCCAGTTGATCCAGTCTCTCCTCATATGACAGTCCAGCCATCCCTGGAATCAGTCTGGTGAACCTTCGCTGCACTCCCTCAATAGCAAGAATGTCCTTCCTCAGATTAGGAGACCAAAACTGAACACAATATTCCAGGTGGGGCCTCACCAAGGCCCTGTACAACTGCAGTAAGACTTCCCTGCTCCTATACTCAAATCCCCTTGCTATGAAGGCCAACATACCATTTGCCTTCTTCACCGCCTGCTGTACCTGCATGCCAACTTTCAAGGACTGATGAACCATGACACCCAGGTCCCGCTGCACCTCCCCTTTTCCTAATCTGCCGCCATTCAGATAATATTCTGCCTTCGTGTTTTTGTCCCCAAAATGGATAACCTCACATTTATCCACATTATACTGCATCTGCCATGTATTTGCCCATTCACCTAACCTGTCCAAGTCACCCTGCAGCCTCTTAGCGTCCTCCTCACAGCTCACACCACCACTCAGTTTAGTGTCATCTGCAAATTTGGAGATATTACACTCAATTCCATCATCTAAATCATTAATATATATTGTAAAGAGCTGGGGTCCCAGCACTGAGCCCTGCGGCACTCCACTAGTCACTGCCTGCCATTCTGAAAATGACCCATTTATCCCGACTCTCTGCTACCTGTCTGACAGCCAGTTCTCTATCCACGTCAGAGCATTACCCCCCAATACCATGTGCTTTGATTTTGCATGCCAATCTCCTCTGTGGGACCTTGTCAAAAGCCTTTTAAAAGTCCAAATACACCACATCCACTGGTTCTCCCTTGTCCACTCTACTAGTTACATCCTCAAAAAATTCCAGAAGATTTGCCAAGCATGATTCCCCTTTCATAAATCCATGCTGACTTGGACCAATCCGATCATTGCTTTCCAAATGAGCTGCTATTTCATCCTTAATGATTGATTCCAACATTTTCCCCACTACTGATGTCAGGCTAACCGGTCTATAATTACCTGTTTTCTCTCCCCCTCATTTTTTAAAAAGTGGTGTTACATTAGTAACCCTCCAGTCCATGGGAACTGATCCAGAGTCGGTAGACTACTGGAAAATTATCACCAATGCATGCACTATTTCTAGGGCCACTTCCTTAAGTACCCTGGGATGTAGACTATCAGGTCCTGGGGATTTATCGGCCTTCAATCCCGTCAATTTTCCCAACACAATTTCCCGCCTAATAAGGATATCCTTCAGTTTCTCCTTCTCTCCACACCTTCGGCCCCCTAGTACATCCAGAAGGTTATTTGTGTCTTCCTTTGCGAAGACAGAACCAAAGTACTTGTTCAATTGGTCTGCCATTTCTTTGTTCCCCATTATAAATTCACCTGAATCCAACTGCAAGAGACCTACATTTGTCTTCACTTCTTTTTCTCTTCACATATCTATAGAAGCTTTTGCAGTCAGTTTTTTTATGTTTCCGGCAAGCTTCCTCTCGTGCTCTATTTTCCCCCTCTTAATTAAACCCTTTGTCCCCCTCTGCTGAATCCTAAATTTCTCCCAGTCCTCCGGTTAATTTGTATGCCTCTTCCTTGGATTTAACACTATCCTTAATTTCCTTTGTTAGCCACGGTTGAGCCACCTTTCCCATTTTATTTTTACTCCAGACAGGGATGTACAATTGTTGAAGTTCGTCCATATGATCTTTAAATGTTTGCCATTGCCTATCCACTGTCAACCTTTTAAGTATCATTTGCCAGTCTAATTTAGCCAATTCGCGCCTCATACCATCAAAGTTACCTTTCCTTAAGTTCAGGACCCTGGTTTCTGTATTAACTTTGTCACTCTCCATCTTAATAAAGAATTCTACCATATTATGGTCACTCTTCCCCAAGGGGCCTCGCACAACAAGATTGCTAATTAATCCCTTCTCATTATACATCACCCACTCTAGGATGGCCCGCTCTCTGATTGGTTCCTCAACATATTGGCCTGGAAAGACATCCCTAATACACTCCAGGAAATCCTCCTCCACTGCATTGCTATCAGTTAGGTTAGCCCAATCAATGGGCCCAAGTTTCCACACGATAAAAAACGGGCGCCCCTCCGAGCAGGGCGCCTGTTTTTCGCGCCTAAAATGGCGCCGGAAAAAAAACGCGCGATTCTGGAGCACTTTGCAGCTCCTTGTCTGTTTAGCGCGGCGCCCAGGGGGGCGGAGCCTACACTCGTGCCGATTTTGTAAGTGGGAGGGGGCGGGTACTATTTAAATTAGTTTTTTTCCTGCCGGCGACGCTGCGCGTGCGCGTTGGAGCGTGTGCGCACGCGTTGGAGCGTTCGCGCACGCGCAGTGTGAAAAAAACATTGGCACTCGGCCATTTTAGAAAGTGCTGCAGAAAACGTGAAGATTTGTTCTTGGACCCCTGCAAAGGCTTGTATTTTAATTTTATTGATATTTCTGTGTGTGAGGGAGTGCTTTTAGCAGCACTGCTGAAGAAATCACCTGCTGAAATCAATGAGTTCAGCTTTTCACTGCTAAACTTGCAGTACCTGTGCCTGCAAATTAAGGACTGTGTTTGGAGAAAAAAAAGTGCCAATTCAACTTTGCAATGGATCAACGTCTACCAAGAAAAAAGAATTTCTCACATGAGGAAGTTGAGATATTAGTCAACGTCATTGAGCAGAGATGGCAGGAGCTAGATACCAGCAACAGAGGTCGCATAAAAGTGCCACCAAAAGAAATGAAGAAACGCTGGAACCAAGTTGCAGAAGATTACTGCGCAGTGGTGCATACCAGGAGATCTGGAAGTCAGTGTAAAAAGAAATGGCACAACCTTGGTCAAGTAGTTAGTGTAAGAAGTATTTCCCATTTTTAATTTAATTGTAATTGTAACCTGGCTATCTGTATGTCCCACCTTGCAGACTGACACACTCTGTAAAAAATTATATTTTACTCTTTGCAGAAGAAATTGGCCCACAACAAAAGGGAAGCAACTCGAACAGGAGGAGGCATGCCCAATCTGCATCCACTGACACCCTTGGAACAAAGGGTAGCTGCTATGCTGAGTCGGACATGGAGTAAAGCAATTGGTACAGCACAAGCTGGGCCCGCACGCGAGGAAGAGGGTAAGTCCTGAAAATGCATCGTGGCCCTTTAAATCAACCTGCTGCCTGGCCTGCTATGTGTGAGAGTACTCATGACACCCATCCAGCCCCCTCCCTTGCTGTTAAGCATTTGACTGTTCTGATGTATTTTGCAGAACATGATGATGATGATGATGATGATGACGACGATGCTGCTGCTGCCAACCCTGAGGATCCTGAGGGTACAGAACAAGAACCAGTACAACCAGCTGCGGATGATCCAGACTGGATGATGGCAGCGATGACTGAAATGTCTGCAGGGGAGAGCTTCCAATTTAATGTTTATGAGCCCCCATCAAGGGGCATCAGAGTTTCAACCCCTAGCATAGGTCTTGGTTCCACCTTCCATGGTTTCGCTTCCGATGTTGCGGGTCCCAGTGGTGCTGCTGGTATAATGCAGCTTTCTAAAGTCACTGCACTACCGTCCCAGCCTACGCCTCCCTCTCGCATAGGTTCTGGTTCCACCTACTATGGTTTCGATTCCGACGCTTCGGGTCCCAGTGTTGCTGTTGATATCATTGAGCAGTTTACACCCATTCGCCCAACATACCAGCCCATGGCTCACACTCGTGTGCTGCCGTCTGCAACACAGAGCAGCCCACCATTCCAGCCCGAGCCTCTCCCTCCAGTTCAGACCCAGGCAGAGAAGGAGATTGGAGACATGCTCTCCTGAGATGCAGCGTGCAACAGATACGGCTCAGGTTGTGGCATTGGCTATGGAGACCAATGAGCTTACCTGATCACTCATCGGTGGCGTCAATGCAGTCGGTGAAGAGTTGACGGGCCTGACGGGAGAAATAGCAGTAATGACACAGGAACTTAGGGAGGGAATGTCCGAGGGAGTGCAATCGACGGCACAGGCCATCAGGGAGGGCATGCAAGTTACGGCACAGGCCATCAGGGAGGGCATGCAAGTTACGGCACAGGCCATCAGGGAGGGCATGCAAATTATGGCACATGCCGTCAGGGAGGGCCTGGTTGAGGTAGCTGCTGCAATAAGGGCACACAGCCCAGCCAATCAAATGACACCCCCATGAGGAAGTGAACGTTCACTGAGATGTGGATGAGACATGGTTGCAGCCTTTCTTTGCTGCTTTTGTTCTTGTTCTTGATGTAGCTGTAGTAGCGTTTTTCAAATTGAAATTGTTTTGTAAGTTTTGTTACGTTACAACTTATAATGGATCTTATAGTTTTTAAGTGATCTTATAGTGTAAATGCTCTCACATTTTTTTGTATCTTATTTAATTTTGCACCTAAAAAGTGATCCTGAAGTTTAAAAGTGTTCTTCAGAGTGTAAGATTTTTCAAATTGAAATAGTTTTGTAAGTTTTGTAACTTTATAACTTGTAAGTGATCTCAGGGTTTTCAAGTGATCTTATAGTGTAAATGCTCGCACATTCTGTAAATTATTTAATTTTGCATCTAAAAAGTGATCTTGAAGTTTAAGTGGATCTTAGAGTGTAAAGTTTTTCACATAGAAAGTGTTTTGTAACTTTTGTAACTTTACAAGTTTATAAGTGATCTTAAAGTTTTTAAGTGATCTTCAAGAGTCATATTAAAAAGTATAGTTTGATACAACAAATATTTTATTAGAGTGACGTTAACTTTTCAATAAAATATTTTTTCATTAAAACTGTTTCATGTTCCATTAACACAATACAATGTAGGAACAACTGCAAAGAATAAACATGTCCATATGCAAAAGTGTTCTCAGAGCCCTCAGGCATCAGTGGTTGAAGAATTCACGGATGAGCTGCTGGCGCAAGTCTCGAGCAATCATTAAAGGGGCACGATGGACGGCCCTCCTCCGACCTCGTGCTCCGGCATCAGGCACTTGCATGCTTTCCTGATTGTCGTTATCATTCCACATCCTGGTCTTCCGTAATACTATCATCATGCACTGGACCCTCACGTGGGTCTTCGGGTTCCACTACCAGCTCCTGCTGCCTCATGATGGCTAAGTTATGAAGCATGCAGCACACAACAGTGAAGTGACCGACCATCTCAGGAGAATATTGCAACTGTCCTCCGGAATGGTCCAGGCATCGGAATCACTGTTTCAATATGCCAATGGTCCTCTCAATGATGCTGCGCATCGCAATGTGCGCCATGTGTATTGACGGTCAGTTTCTGTCCGTGTCACGTGTAGGGGTGTCATGAGCCAGGTGGTCAGGCCATACCCTTTGTCTCCCAGTAGCCAGCTCTGCCCTTCTGGCTGCTGCTCAAACATGTCAGATAGAACGCTGTTGCGTAGGATGAACGCATCGTGGGTGCTGCCAGGGTATCTCGCATCCACTGACATGATGCGCTGCTTGTCGTCACACACGAGCTGCACATTGTTAGAGTGGAAACCTTTCCTATTTCGGTACTGCTCAGAATCCTCCACGGGTGCTCGCAAGGCTATGTGGGTACAATCAATGCAGCCCTGTACCTTTGGGAAGCCGGCAATCCTGAAGAAGCCCACAGCCCTCTCATGGATCGCTTGTGCGGTCATTGGGAAATTGATGAAGTCATTCCTTCGCGCATAAAGTGCAGCCGTGACCTGGTAAATGCAGGCATGTATTGCACATTGAGAGATGGCACACACATCTCCAGTTGTAGCCTGAAACGATCCCGAGGCATAGAAAGAAAGTGCAGCTGTTACCTTCACTTCAACAGACAAGGCAGTTGTCCTTCTGCTTCTGGGCTGCAAATCTGCTCTCACCATATCACAGATCTCAACGACAACTTCTCTGCGAAAACGCAGCCTTTTCACACAATCAGCCTCGCTCATGTCCAGGTACGAGCGCCTGGTTCGATATTGTCGATGTGGGTAAGGTCTCCTGCCCATCAACCTACGGGCTACGACGTTCCTGTTGCGGTGAGCTCTAATCAATTCTCTCCTATCCAGTGAATTGCTGGCGAACCATTGCATAATATGTGGTGTTGACAATGCAGCACCCATTCTGCAAATGTAAATATAAAACTGTCGATGTGGCTGCCTCTCCCTGCCCAAATGGCCTCAGTCCCCCTCACAGCTCGAAGCCTGCTGCTATATGTTTGGCTGCCTGCCTGCCCCTCCCTCCCTCCCGTTGTCGGGAACGACGCCACACCGCTGAGCTGACTTTAAGGCCTCCACCTCAAGTGGAAGGCTGCACAAATGCCTGCTTACTGCCTGCCCCTCCCTCCCTCCCTCCCACCCTCCCATTCGCGGGAACGACGCCACATCGCTGAGCTGACTGTAAGGCTTCCACCTCAAGTGGAAGGCTGCTTGCTGCCTGCTTACTGCCTGCCTGCCCCTCCCTCCCTCCCATTCGCGGGAACGATGCCACATCGCTGAGCTGACTGAAGCACTTTCACACAGGTAGGAAGATGGTTTATTTAATCTTTTCTTTGCTTATAAATGTTTATTCAGGTTGGATTTATTTGTATAATATTTGTAGAAGTATAAATAAGGATTTATTGTAGAATTTAATGACTTCCCTCCCCCCCCCCCCCACCTCGTTCTGGATGCCTAATTTGTAACCTGCGTCTGATTTTTTAATGTGTAGAACAGGTTTTTTCAGTTCTACAAAAATCTTCACTTGCCCCATTCTAAGTTAGTTTGGAGTACGTTTTCACTGTGGAAACTTTGAAATCAGGCGTCAGTGGCCAGACACGTCCCCTTTTGAAGAAAAAATTCTGTTCCAAAGTAGAACTGTTCTACCTGACTAGAACTGCAGAAAAAAAAATGTGGAGAATTGCGATTTCTAAGATAGTCCGTTCTCCACCAGTTGCTCCTAAAAATCAGGCGCAAATCATGTGGAAACTTGGGCCCATAATGTTGATTAAAGTCACCCATGATTACTGCTGTACCTCTATTGCACATATCCCTTATTTCTTGTTTGATACTGTCCCCAACCTCACTGCTACTATTTGGTGGCCTGTACACAACTCCCACTAGCGTTTTCTGCCCTTTGGTATTACGTAGCTCCACCCATACCAATTCCACATCATCCAGGCTAATGTCTTTCCTTACAATTGCATTAATTTCCTCTTTAACCAGCA
This sequence comes from Pristiophorus japonicus, assembly GCF_044704955.1. Taxonomy (NCBI): domain Eukaryota; kingdom Metazoa; phylum Chordata; class Chondrichthyes; family Pristiophoridae; genus Pristiophorus; species Pristiophorus japonicus. The sequence continues at coordinate 222,558,513 of NC_091982.1, forward strand.
ATGCCACCCCGCCTCCTTTTCCTTTCTGTCTATCCTTCCTAAATGTTGAATACCCTTGGATGTTAAGTTCCCAGCCTTGGTCACCCTGGTGCCATGTCTCCATGATGCCAATCACATCGTATCCGTTAATTGCTATCTGCACAGTTAATTCATCGACCTAATTCCAAATACTCCTCGCATTGAGGCACAAAGCCTTCAGGCTTGCCTTTTTAACACACCTTGACCCTTTAGAATTTTGCTGTAAAGTGGCCCTTTTTGTTTTTTGCCTTGGGTTTCTCTGCCTCCCACTTTTACTCTTCTCATTTCTATCGTTTGCTTTTATCTCCATTTTGTTTCCCTCTGTCTCCCTGTATTGGTTCCCATCCCCTAACCATATTAATTTAACTCCTCCCAAAAGTACTTGCAAACACTCCCCCTAGGACATTGGTTCCCGTCCTGCCCAGGTGCAGACCGTCCGGTTTGTACTGGTCCCACCTCCCCCAGAACCGGTTTCAATGCCCCAGGAATTTGAATCCCTCCCTTCTGCACCATTGCTAAGCCATGTATTCATCTGAGCTATCCTGCAATTCCTACTCTGACTAGCACGTGGCACTGGTAGCAATCCTGAGATTACTACTTTTGAGGTCCTACTTTTTAATTTAACTCCTAGCTCCCTAAATTCGTCTCGTAGGACCTCATCCCGTTTTTTACCTATATCGTTGGTACCTATGTACACCACGACAACTGTCTGTTCACCCTCCCTTTTCAGAATGTCCTGCACCCGCTCCGAGACATCCTTGACCCTTGCACCAGGGAGGCAACATACTATCCTGGAGTCTCGGTTGCGGCCGCAGAAACATCTATCTATTCCACTTACAATTGAATCCCCTATCACTATCGCTCTCCCACTCTTCTTCCTGCCCTCCTGTGCAGCAGAGCCACATATGGTGACATGGACTTGGCTGCTGCTGCTCTCTCCTGATGAGTCATCCCCCTCAACAGTACCCAAAGCGGTGTATCTGTTTTGCAGGGGGATGACCGCAGGGGATCCCTGCACTACCTTCCTTGCACTGCTCTTCCTGTTGGTCTTCCATTCCCTGTCTGGATGTGGACCCTTTACCTGCGGTAAGACCAACTCACTAAATGTGCTATTCACGTCATCCTCAGCATCGTGCATGCTCCAGACCCTGATACTGAGATGGTTACACTGGAATTGGAGATGGTGAACCCCTCGAGGATTCCAAGCCCTGTTCTTAGTGATTCAACCGATGCGACATTTCAAGGTGTACCATTTGAGGTTGCGGGTCCCAGTGTGTCGCAGCAAGCTACACCTGGGAGATGGCAGAGGAGGGTGGGAGGGAGAGCTGAACCTGAAATAGAGGATGCAGGAAACATAGGACAGCTCATGGGGATGAGTGGGGAAAGCAGTGAGCTAACGAGATTACTCCTGGAAACCTTGGGTGGGGTGAGGGTAGAATTAGCGGGACTGGCACTTGAAGCAGCAACACTGGCTGGAGGAATGGGCGAGGTGAGGGGAGAAATTGCGGGACTGCCATTAGAGGTAGCAACACTGTCGGGACAGAGGAGGGAGGGGATGTCAGAGGTAGTAGCAGGCGATAGTAGCACACCCAGGCTGTCATTGCTGCCACTAACATTCTAACCCACAGACCAAAGTCAGGGATTGATCCGCAGACTGAAGAAGAGTCCGAAGAGGAACCCAGGCCTTCCACAATGATGTCTGCTAGCTCTGTCCCTGTCGGAACTCACCAACAACAAATGCGCTATCGAAAGAAAACAGAAAAAACCTTGGGGTCGGGGGGATGAGGAAGCAGAAGTCTGCAACAATGGGCATGGGTAGGCAACAACAGGGGCAGGAGTGGTGCACAGCGCTAAGGGGCGGAGAGCTGGCTTGTTTGTTTATTTGTTTCTTCATTGAAAAGTTTGATACAAAATTTATTAAAGTTGTTAAAGTTAAAAGTTAAGTTAAGTACAACTGTACTGTACAAATATTTAATAAACATATTTATTTTTTACATTTAACCAGAATCCTGCACATTATTTTTTGAATCCAGCACTAGAAAATCTTTCTAGGTTATGTCACGGATTCGACAGATCAAATGGCCTCCTTCTGTGCTGTAACCAAACTGGGTAAAGTTCAGGAAACTACTTCATTAACTTGATCAGCTTGAGTCATCTTTACAAGGCACTTTTTAAACATCAAAGGTATAAAAAAGGTAATTATGAAGCCATGTAGTCTTAGGGAGAGAAATAAGAACAAAAGGGAACAAATATCGATCACATTTAAACTCTGTGTTTTGTGCAACATGTTTTTAAAAACTAAGAATTAAAATTTTGTTCAGAGCCAAATTTGCCACATAAAACCACACACACACTTTCTGTGATGGTGTGCTGTAGTTGAAAGGGAAACTACAAGCACTAATGTTACGCCATCATATAAACATTTTAATAAAGGTATATAAAGATATAAAAGTTAATCTAGTGAATAAATCTGTTAACTTTTATTATAAAATATGTAGTTTTTTTAAAAAAGTTTAAATGAAACAGGTGCAGGTTCTATAAGCTGTGATCTGTTCTGCCAGGTGATCCCTTAGGGGCAGAGTTGAAAATTGCCCCCATCAGTCTTGTTTGTAAAATCAAGCTCTGCTTTCCAGAATTGAAGTGTTCATTAGATGATTCTGTAAATAAGCTTCCTCTCTAATTTATATATGCAAACTGCCTCGCTTACTGCAATAATTCATCATAGTTTATATCCCATTGGAAGACAGAGTAAATTTGGAATTGGATTGACGAGTTTTATATAACAAATTAACTGAAAATACTGTGGACTGAAATAGTATGAAATTAACACGAAGTTGCATTCAATTGTATTAAGGCTACTAGATTGAAAAGGCTCTTCTGCAAGTTTAACAACACTTCAATGTATGCTGTGAATGACATTTCCTTATAATGGTGCAAATTATTTTTCAATGTGCCTGGAGTATGATTGTTGTTCAGTCTGGCACAGAACCTCTAGAACATGTGTGGAGGACCTTCGGCCCGGGATAGCAGCAGGCCTGGTGCGTGGAGGACCTTTGGCCAGGGATAGCAGCAGGCCAGGTGCGTGGAGGAACTTTGGCCAAGGACTGCAGTGGGCCTGGTGCGTGGAGGACCTTTGGCCAGGGATTGCAGTGGGCCTGGTGCGTGGAGGACCTTCGGCCAGGTATTGCAGCGGGCAAGCGCCAATTTCGTTAACTTAAGGTAGGCTTTTTTACAACGGTGTCTAAGGTCTCTGCGTCATTTTGAAAAAAATCATTGCTGGGGAAACTGGCATAAATGGCCAGAAATGGCGCAGAATCCCTTTTCAACGCAGACCAGCGCCAAAATATCTGGCGTCAAAAAATCTGGTGCTGACAGTCGGCGCCAACGCTAAAACTTTGGGGAAAATTTCAAATGACCGATTATGCCAAAAAAAACGCCAGGTGCCAAAAAAACGGCGCCCAATAATGGCGAAAATTGCCTCCAAAGATACCAAACTAAAAATGATCTTATTTCTCAACACTAAAACGGCCATGAACATGGATAAATCATATGCCATGGGTTATTAAGTTGTGATAAGTTTAATTTTCAGTTTCAGACTTCCCATAATGTGTCAGAAACATTAATTTCTCCATTTCTATCATTCTTCTAGTAAAGTGACCAATTTCATGAGATATTTGACTAAATTTATATAAATATAAATGTGTACATTTCCCTTATAGGGCTTGTGTTAATTTGTCACATATATATTTTTCTGTACCGATATATTCTGTATGTTTATACCTCTCTTGGGATCTTCCCCCCACCAATGGCTGCTTTCTTCCTGTGAACTTGGTCACATTAGAAAATGAACAAGAAGAGGCCATTCCAAAATCCAAACTTGATATTTTTAAAACTGAAAGCTAGAGACTTGAAAACGTTATGGGAGGGCTTTAAAAAATATGTCCAAAGTTGTTCAGTAGGATGTCCAACTGTTATTAAATGGCAATTTAATTTAATGGAAGATGTCTTTTATTGTTGCCCTGAGTCAATAAATCAGCATCGTAAGTAAATCAAACACAGCTATCCATGACAAAAATGACTTAAACATCATTTCATTTTGTATTAGATGAATATTAATAACTGTAGTTTCAGTAACCTTGTCCTCTTTTATTTGCAGCCAGTGCTTAACTGGAAGGAGTTTTCTTTGCAAAGTGATGTTCCGTATCCAAGTTCTTCTATAAGGTTACATGTTTATTCATGTTTTAGGAGTGAATAATCCATCTAGAAGTGGATATATCCTGTAAAGCAAAACTCTCCAATTGGTTTCTTCCGCAATATAACTTGCTGATTATTACACTGAAATCATAACCATGCATTTATCAGACAGCATGGGATTCTGTTTGCTGAATCTTTCGTGGTTTTCTTCACTCAATTCTTTGAAAGACAGCCTATTCAGATTTTTAAAAAACCAAAGGGCTGTTTTTTCAAATGGAAGATTTTTCAGACGGTAATGGCAGTGGAGCGGTAAAGTTTTTGCCGGGAAATGGTATGCGTCTGCAGCCATAAAATTCAGCAGCTAGGCCCTGCGTGTGGAGCGGAGTGCTAAGGGAGGCGTTGCACACGTCTTTTAGGGCACAAGGTCAGTTGAGCAACTGAAAATCCATTGCTAAAAAGCCAGCTTCGGATCGCCCTAAGCGAGACTTCCCTGAAAAAAAATTGCCACAAAACACACAAAAAACATTCCCAATACCTTGAACACCTCACATTAAGATAACTCGCAAAAATAAAAATAAACAAAACAATCAAACTTACCTCATTTAATAATTCCTTCACTCACCGCCACTGGGACAGCTCTGACTGCCTGGTTTTCCAGGCGGTCCCACTATGACACGCTATGGGGTGCTACAGGGTCCGCGCCAAACAAAAATCAAAGTGCTGTCGAAACCAGGAACGTTGCACACCGAGTCGACGCTCCCGGGTGGTGCTGCTCAGTGCCCCCGCAAAGCCAGCAAAAATTTTCCTGGCGGGGCGCTGGAAGCTGGCCGCTCGGCTGGAAATCATTTCCATGTGCATTACAACCCCTCCGGGTCGCCTATAAAGGCACATGGCCAACGTAAATCCAGACCAATGGATGATTTTGGTGCAAACAATGAAAAAGAAGTTAAATATTATTTTAATATCTGTGTTATACAGGCCAGGATGGTTCAAAGTCCAAACCACGGTCTGTACTGAGGTAGCTGATCTCACGCAGAGCAACAGTAGGAATGCCACAATTCGCCAAGCACTTTGAATTAGAGAGGGACAAATCGGCTGAGATTCCCATTCCTAATCACAATACAGCCAGCTCTGCAGGAAGCATCCAGGTGAAGGCAGGATGAGGTTCAGCTGTGATATCCTTCATATGCATTGGCAAGCTACCAAATGAGCAATGATCATTTGGGAAAGGTATCAATGAGTGACTGATAACTGTGAAATCATGCTTCACAATAGTATGTGAATACTTTTGGCAGGGGATACAATTGGAAGAGTAAAATGGTGAGAAAAAAAATAAAAATAAACACTTTGGAGATATTGAGGATAATTTTCACCTTCATCACTTGGGCAGTATACTGGTGTAGCCGATTTTCATCCCACTGTGAGGCCGCGATTTTGCAGCACGCAAGCGCGATCGATGCGGCCGGGGTTGGTGACATGTGGTAAGACCACTCTCGACTTGACCTCTGTCCCGGATCTTCCAATGATTGTGTTTGTTAAGCCCACCCTACGGGCTTCCTGGCCAATTAAGAGGAAGCTGGTCTGATAACGCCATTTAATGATACTTCATCAGCCGGTTTCCTTAAAGAGACCATGCCCACATTGCTTTTAACAGTTCTTCTGTCAGTGTTCTACAGCATTGAGGTGCTGCAAACACTGATGAGCACTGCACAGAGGTGCACGGCTGTATCCAGTCTCTCTCATGACTCCTTCCAGATGCTTATGGAGGGACTCAAAGCACTTAGGGAGGTTCTCTTCCCTTCCCATGGGTGAAAGGGACCACCCCAGGACACCAACACAGCCTGGTTTCACATTGCACAGGAGGGCACAAGCAGGGATGTCATCAGGAGGACCAGGCTGCAGTGACGCAAACCTTTCAATGATCTCATTAGATCATGAAACATTACTGCAAAGCCACACTCACCTTCATCCTGCTTTGCTACTCATCACTTCCCCATCACACTGCCTTCCCTACCCACTCCTGCACAACCTTACTCACATCAATTTACCTTGCACCTCCACCCATCCCCCTCTTTCTCCTATCTATATTATCAGTTCCCCATTTCACTAGCCACCCCTTACACTCACCCTCATCTTTGTCCATGATGGACTGCATCCCAGAGTACTTAAGGAGGTGGCCTTGGAAATAGCGGATGCATTGACAGTAATTTTCCAACATTCCATTGACTCTGGATCAGTTCCTATCGAGTGGAGGGTAGCCAATGTAACCCCACTTTTTAAAAAAGGAGGGAGAGAGAAAACAGGGAATTATAGACCGGTCAGCCTGACCTCAGTAGTGGGTAAAATGATGGAATCAATTATTAAGGATGTCATAGCAGTGCATTTGGAAAATGGTGACATGATAGGTCCAAGTCAGCATGGATTTGTGAAAGGGAAATCATGCTTGACAAACCTTCTGGAATTTTTTGAGGATGTTTCCAGTAAAGTGGACAAGGGAGAACCAGTTGATGTGATATATTTGGACTTTCAGAAGGCTTTCGACAAGGGTCCACACAAGAGATTAATGTGCAAAGTTAAAGCACATGGGATTGGGGGTAGTGTGCTGACGTGGATTGAGAACTGGTTGTCAGACAGGAAGCAAAGAGTAGGAGTAAATGGGTACTTTTCAGAATGGCAGGCAGTGACTAGTGGGGTACCGCAAGGTTCTGTGCTGGGGCCCCAGCTGTTTACATTGTACATTAATGATTTAGACGAGGGGATTAAATGTAGTATCTCCAAATTTGCGGATGACACTAAGTTGGGTGGCAGTGTGAGCTGCGAGGAGGATGCTATGAGGCTGCAGAGTGACTTGGATAGGTTAGGTGAGTGGGCAAATGCATGGCAGATGAAGTATAATGTGGATAAATGTGAGGTTATCCACTTTGGTGGTAAAAACAGAGAGACAGACTATTATCTGAATGGTGACAGATTAGGAAAAGGGAAGGTGCAACGAGACCTGGGTGTCATGGTACATCAGTCATTGAAAGTTGGCATGCAGGTACAGCAGGCGGTTAAGAAAGCAAATGGCATGTTGGCCTTCATAGCGAGGGGATTTGAGTACAGGGGCAGGGAGGTGTTGCTACAGTTGTACAGGGCCTTGGTGAGGCCACACCTGGAGTATTGTGTACAGTTTTGGTCTTGAGGAAGGACATTCTTGCTATTGAGGGAGTGCAGCGAAGATTCACCAGACTGATTCCCGGGATGGTGGGACTGACCTATCAAGAAAGACTGGATCAACTGGGCTTGTATTCACTGGAGCTCAGAAGAATGAGAGGGGACCTCATAGAAACGTTTAAAATTCTGACGGGTTTAGACAGGTTAGATGCAGGAAGAATGTTCCCAATGTTGGGGAAGTCCAGAACCAGGGGTCACAGTCTAAGGATAAGGGGTAAGCCATTTAGGACCGAGATGAGGAGAAACTTCTTTACCCAGAGAGTGGTGAACCTGTGGAATTCTCTACCACAGAAAGTAGTTGAGGCCAATTCACTAAATATATTCAAAAGGGAGTTAGATGAAGTCCTTACTGCTCGGGGGATCAAGGGGTATGGCGAGAAAGCAGGAAGGGGGTACTGAAGTTGCATGTTCAGCCATGAACTCATTGAATGGCGGTGCAGGCTAGAAGGGCTGAATGGCCTACTCCTGCACCTATTTTCTATGTTTCCATGTCTATGTTTCTATACCAACTAACAACACACAAGGGTAGACACTTGGGACATTTAGCCAATGTTAATGTTGATGTGTTCTGAAACATTGAAATCTTTATTTTCAGCACTTTGCATTCTTGGACAGATTTATGGGCACCTTTGGAAGTGGCTTATTGAGTTGTAGTGAATGTTGAGATGTAAGGGTACCCCCCCACAATGGTGAGTGTGAAAGGAATGGGTTGGACATTGCAGGGATGCTTTATGGAACTGGTGTGGGGTGGTGCCAACCTGGCGCATCATGTGACAGTCAGGGTGTACAGTGTCAAGTGAAGTAAACGTGACCATGGTGAGGCCATCACTGGCCTCCTGAGCATCAATATAGTCAGGTGCTGATGCCCTGTGTTTTGTGCAGTATCAGGTGATTGCAGAGAAGGTTAGTGTTGTTGGTAGTGATGCTGGTGTGTTTACTGATGTTGGTGTTGGGCTGATGGTAGTGGGATTCTGAGAACCAAAGTGAGATTTTTTCAAGGGCACCGATGCTGATGGAATAGATGGCAGCTGAATTTGAGGTGACAGAAGCGATCTGTCAATGGTGCTCCACGGAGGTGACAGTGAATAGAGAGTTCACTGCACATACTTCCAAAGTGCATACAACTCAAATGTCTCTTCTAAACCCTGAAGGTTTCAGCTTCTGACATTGGAAAGTGAACAGCTGTGAAATGGCAGCTTTTATACTGCTTCTGCAGCTGTCACCTAGCCAAAGCAATGGAGAGTCACAGAGAACCCAACTCCACTTACCTGTATTCTCCTAGGGATGACAAACCTGTCAAAAGATTGATAAAATTGTAAGTGCCAGCTTTTAAGCCTCTTAACTAGCATTTAAGTACCTTTTAACGGTGTTAATTACCTGTCCCTGTGATGTATGTAGCACTCAAACCACTGACTCCACACAGTCTGGTGTTGTAGTAACTGCTGTGACCTTGGTCCTTTATTGTGTAACTCCAGAGTGCCCCTCAGGTGTGGTGGGCAGCCTTTTATACTCTGTCTCGCAGATACTTTCGGGTCTCCCACCACAGTGCCCCTTGTGGCGCACTATTGTAACTATATATTTAATGTACATGGACAATACATAACATCTCACTCACCCCAACTCCGCCCAGTTCCAAAAGCAAATTACCGGTAACCTCGGCCTTGTTCGTCCTGGTTGATTTGAGAGTGTGAGTCCATGACCATCCACTTCCCTCTTCCCCCCCATGTAGAGATTATGCTTGCAATCTGGTGCAAGCATGTGGTATTTGCAGTCCTTACATGGGTGATACAAGTACACAAACATAATCTCCAGTAGAAAGCAGATACACATAGACAGTACATTTGTATGATACATATAGATGCGTTGAAGAGTTATATCAAAAGGTTGCAGGTATTAAATCCCAGCTCCACTGGGTGAGGTATGGTGGCGGCATACTGCCCCTTTTTGCCCAAGGTAATGGGCTGCTCTGAGACAGGGTATGGCAACTAGTGCATTGCCTCTGTTCTTAGAAAATAGTTGCCTTTGTGGCTTGTCTGCAGCCGCTGAACAATAGCATAAATCACATAAAATCAGAAATCGCATTAATCCATTAGTCATGTTAGTCACAGATCCATTAACCCTTTTAACTGTGCATTGTGATATTAACTCTTTTTACCAATCGTATCAATCATTTTAATCACAGTAATCATTTTGACTCACTCTTGCCCTTACAAAAGTCTCTTTGTGGGGACCGACAATGGTGTAAGGCCCCTTTAAGACTCCCGGGTACATTTCCCTTTTAAGACGCCATTTTGTTTTTCCCACGAGGTTTCTACTGGGCGCCGCCATTTTTGGTGCTCTGCTGGTGCCTGCCTGCCTGTCTCTGCAGAACTCTGCTGCCACGAGGCTGGCTACCATCTTGAACTCGCTGTGCTGCTGCCTGCTCTCCCTCTCTCTCTCTCTCTCTCTCTCTCTCGAGAGAGAGAGAGAGAGAGAGAGAGAGAGAGAGAGAGAGAGAGAGAGCCGCCATATTCTGAATGCACCCGGGAGCCGCAACGCACCGGCCCCTGCACCGCCGCATCCTCCGGAGCATCCCACACAGCTGACCTTTTTGCCCGGGATCGCCACACACACACACACACGTCCTCCGGAGCCGACCTCCTCACTGCTGCAGCCGATCCTGGACGAGCCCCGCTCCTCGGAGCACTGGCCCTCACGACGTCGCCGAGTGAGTCCCGCTCCCGAGATTGCCGATTCACCGCTCCTCCTGCTGCAAGCCCCGCGAACAGCCGCCTCTGCCTGCGGGCCGATGGTGCCTGCTAGAGCAGCCCGTCGAAGCCCTTCTCTCTTCTCCAGCTTGTCGGCACTGCTGCTGGTTCCAGCGTCTCTTTCTCACTCTCAGACTTTGCAGGGGAGAGTTGACGGCTGCCGCTGCTCTGCCCAACCCCACACACGCTTCCTTCGCTGCCATCCGCTCCGAAGGTAGAGGCCTGCTCTGCCTGTGAACACGGGGGACAGCGGTCAGTGGAGGATTGAAGTCTTCCCAGCTCCCACGGACCTTCCCCATCCATCTCCTGCCGAGTAGCGTCGGCCCATCGCCTGCAATGATCCACAAAGGTAAACCGTGCGTATCACCACCGTGAGATACCTGCACATCCGCTCTGCCAAGAACAGGTGTCAGTTCCTTGGTGTAGGTACGCAGCTTCACCGTGACCGGGACCAGCTTGGGTCGTGCAGCTGGGTTGATCCACAGTTTATCAAAAGTTTCCTGACTCATCAGCGACTGACCCGACCCCGTGTCCACTTCCATACTCACTGGGACTCCGTTAATCTTGACTTCCATAATCACTGGGGCCGAATCGTCGGTACATGTATACAGTCCAAACGCATCATCTTCTTCTACCTGGGCTGGGATGCCCATCGAGCTAAACCGCAATGCTCCTCGCCGGATAGCAGATCATCCACCATCTCCTCAGCCACACGGTGAGTCGTGTTTCTTTTGCACATACGCTGAAGGTGGCCTTTCGTGTGGCAGGTATTGCACATATACTCCGCAAACCTGCATCGGTGAGCCCCATGGCTTCCTCCGCAGCGTCAGCATGGTGCTATTCAATTAGCCCCCCTCGGCGGACTCTGAGTTCCAGCATCCTGAGGTCCGTGCTCTCTGCCCTGGGCAGAGCCACGTTCTGCAGTTTTGTCCGTGACGGGTGCTATCCTGTGAATTGTACCTGCCGGGTTCGAGACTGTATGGATCATCTGCTTGGTGCTGCAAGTCGAGGTCATAAATGCCCGGCTGATGTTGATGGCTTGCTGCAGGCTGACTGTAGGTTCAGTAGATAGCAGCTTGTGAAGGAGGCCCTCATGGCCAATCCCCATAAAAAAGATGTCTCGCAACGCCTCGTTAAGGTGTGTGCCAAAATCGCATGGCGCCGCAAGTCTCCTGATGTCCGCAGCATATGTTGTGCCATCCTGGCCCTCATGTCTGCAGTGGTGGTAGAATTTGTGCCTGGCCGTGAGGATGCTCTCCTTCGGTTTCAGTTGGTTACAAATGAGTTCAGTCAGCTGCTCATATGACTTGTCATTGGCGCTCGCGGGTGCCAGCAAATATCTGACGAGACGGTAAACCTCATCACCACAACTGGAAAGCAGTATCGCCTTACGCTTCTCTCTCAGTGCATCCGTGTTGCCCACCAGGTCGTTTGCTATAAAATAGTACTCGAGCCTTTCCGTAAAGGCATCCCAGTCATTACCCTCTGTGAAATCCTTTAGCGTGCCCAAAGTAGCCATGGTTGCGTGAAGAGCTCGTCCGTGTCCTCGTTGCCAATTTGTGATGTATATAGCACTCAAATCACTGACTCCACACAGTCTGGTGATGTAGTAACTGCTGTGACCTTGGTCCTTTATTGTGTAACTCCAGAGTGCCCCTCAGGTGTGGTGGGCAGTCTTTTATACTCTGTCTCGCAGATACTTTCGGGTCTCCCACCACAGCGCCCCTTGTGGCGCACCATTGTAACTATACATTTAATGTACATGGACAATACATAACAGTCCCTTTACTTGCTGTCGGATCCACTGTCAATCAGGGCCATTTTGACCGCGGGCCTGCCTCCAAACTCACACTCGCAGGGCTGGGAAAATTCCAGCCTGAGAGTGAAAAACGGGCACTGAGCAGTTAAAATGGAATGGGGGACTTGCCCATGAGCTTCCCAAATCATGCCCCAATCCAGCCAACAGCAATTTTAAATTTATCACTATGCAGATCAAATTCCAATGATGTTATCAATATTTATCTGAGGCTTGAGCGGGAGAGAGTATTAGTATAGTAGGAGTAGGAGTATTGTGCTCAGTTTTGGTCTACTTCCCTTAGGAAGAATGGACTTGCCAGAGAGGAAGTGCAACGAAGGTTCATCAGACTGATTCCTGGGATGGGGGGATTGTCCTATGAGGAGAGATTGAGTAGACTAGGCCTATATTCTCTAGAATTTAGAAGAATGAGAGGTGATCTAATTGAAACATACAAAATTCTTATAGGGCTTGACAGGGTAAATGCAGGGAGGATGTTTCCTCTGGCTGGGGAGTCGAGAACCAGGGGTCAGTCTCAGAATAAGGGATCTGCCATGTAGGACTGAGATGAGGAGAAACTTCTTCACTCAGAGGGAGGTGACTCTTTGGAATTCTCTATCCCAGAGGGCTGTGGAGGCCGAGTCTTTGAGTATATTCAAGACAGAGATCGATAGATTTTTGAATATTAAGGAAATCAAGGGATATGGAGACAGTGCAGGAAAGTGGAGTTGAGGTAGAGATTAGCCATGATCTCAGCGAATGGCAGAGCAGGCTTGAGAGGCCCGATGGCCTACTCCTCCTCCTATTTCTTATGTTCTTATTAGCTTCTCCGCTAGATCAAAAATGGTGGAAAATGAATCCAGGGCCAGAATGTAGTGGGTTTTTGCTCTGCCCAATTTCGGGGGGCCTTTGGTGGCTGTTGGTGTAATGGGCATCTCTGTCCCTTCTAGGGGACGGTCTAGCAGCTTATGGCTCGCTGACCACTAAACTGGCGGTTTTGAAGCGCCCTAGCACCCCTATCTGGTTCTAAGCTCAGAATGTTGGTGGATTATGAGCTTCCACAAGGGAAAACAAAACACTCAGAGACAAGTGGTCCTTGGAACAAAAAAAAACTGGTAAGTCCAATTCATTAACCACGGTAAGTTTCCAACAAGGTCAAACTTCATCCAAACACATGCCTGACACACACTTATAAACTATGAAAATCTATGGGAAGAAACGGACACAACGAAAACCTTACACAATTTTACCTTTACAAGATAGTTCCAACACCACCCCCACCCCCCTTTTTACCTGACTGACCTAGGCTGACAGTTGGGAAAAGAAAACCTCAGGATAATACTTACGACAGTAAGTATTTTGACAGTTATTCCTTTTAGCCTTAGGATGGTTGGTTTACGGGCTAGCTGGAGTGAATGTTGCCTCTCCCAGTTACTTCGGTCTTCGGTTCTTCAGCTGGTTGGCCTCGGAGTGTTGTTCAGTGTGCAGCTCGGCTTCTTGAGACGATGTTGGGTTGTATATTCTGCACACAAGTCGAGTCCAGGACCCGTTTGATGGTAGGTTTCCCAGCCAGTAACAATCCGTCTCTGGGTTCTCTTGGTTTCTGTCAGTCTGTGACTGCGACTGCTTCTCGACTCCTTCTCCTACTGCTCCAGCGGCTTCCTCTCGGTTCTCCCAGTGGTTCTCTAGGTCCTATAGTTGTACCCAATTGTGTAAGTTTGGGCAGGGAGATAGCTTTGAATGTTTAATCAGAAGATGTTCATAATTTGATTCGGGGTGAGTGATATTTTCAAACTGGGCTGGGTAGTCCCCATTGGTTAAGGATTTCCCTGCTTCAGGCCCAACTCGACCCCTGATTGGCCTGCCAGGATGCACTTTTCCCCCATTGGCCAGTGCCTCTGTCTTGCTTGTGAACCAGATTCCACAATGTATTCAGAAGATGTCACAGGTACAGGTAGGTGTGAGGACAGGGGTATTGTTTCCGTGCACATTGGTGCCTCAACATCTGCTGGTCCATTGTAACAGTCCTGCGAGTCAATCACCGCAGTGATCTCAGGGCTATTGTCCACTGTCCATATTGATTAGGTAGATAATAGTCCACATTCATAATTTGATTAGGGGTGAGTCATATTTTCAAACTGGGCCGGGTAGTCCCCATTGGTTGAGGATTTCCCCGCTTCAGGCCCGACTCGACCCCTGATTGGCCTGCCAGAATGCACTTTTCCCCCATTGGCCAGTGCCCCAGTCTCGCTTGTGAGCCAGACTCCACAATGCCTGTATTCGCCCACACGTTTTCCCAGCCTGCCTGGTCTGAGGATTTTACTTGGCCAAAAATGTTCATTTAAAATGTATAGAACGATCCCATTTAGTTTTCTTGTCCTTAGGGTGTTCAAAAAAATGCGGCCGTAGATTTTCGAACCTTACACTCCCCCATCTTGACACACCCGGATATAGACGGAATGTGTCAAAAGGTTTGCAAGAAAATCCTAGAGCTCCCCAAGTGTCAGCCATCCCCATAATTACTTTAAATTTTAGACCCGCATAAACCAATGTGCACAAACAATATTTCTATCCATGCTCCTTTACAGGTAAACTACAAACAAGGTACCATTTTTGCTTTTAGTTACATAGAGTTAAGTACATAATTATGGCACATCATGTCGCGTGTTCCTTGCGTTCCTTGAAAGATTATTCCGCCATCACAGCATATCGAACAGATGTATTTACACTGTACAAATGTATATCTGTGATCAGTAAGTCCGCAATGTGTTCTGTCATAGATAGTTTTAACAGCTTAAGTAGTTGACAGTGCCAGTGAGTTTCCAGGTACGAGTTTTCGTGGTTTTACGGTAAACCAGAATGTTCCCTTCTGTTTAAAACCCCTTGGAAACAAAATGGCATTCTTGTGTGTTCGACTGGGCTATCTTTCTGTTGTTTCTGGAATATTTTTAAGATAACTCCGTGCTATTCGGGCTCTTTTGGATCTGCAGGTATTGATGATGAGATATGGGACAATGACCAGTTGTACAATCACCAGTGTGTGGGAGGCCATGCGAAGCCAAACCGGGTTATCTACTCTCGTACCCCATTCCCACCACGCTGATGACTGTATGTCCGCGATTTCGAGGGCTATGTCTTTGGTCTTTTGCTGTCGGGTGTAATAATGTTTTTGGCTGAGATCCACTGCCTTCAACAGGGCAGTGAGTTTCTCAGGTAGTAAGGGTATGGGGTACCCAAAATGGGCAACATAGTTCTGCAGATCACTCGCGTTATACTGTACCATGAGGTGGACCGTGGAGGGTTCTGGGATTGGGATGATCCTTTCCTGAGCCACTTGAACTTCTGCCCGAGGTTTAAAACAAAAACTGCAGTCCGGAATATCGCACCACTTACTCGGGCTGTGTCTGTACCGGTGGGCAGTCGTGGCGACACAATACGTCCCACCACCTACATATGCTATCTGTGGAGGTATATGGCCAGGTGCCATCACCTCCATCGTGCAGTTTATAGATTCTGCCCCAGCAGTGCTAAACCCGCACTGTGGCCTCCCGAAGGTGTTCAAGTGCTGGGGACACAGGATGACTTGTGCTCCACACAATGACAGAGGGTGGGACCGTTGCGAAACGGATGTGTACCCCCCCGCGAATGACTCCAATGTTCTCCACATGGTACAGGGGTGCTGGCTTGGAGGATGGCCCCATCACTGGCATTCGCACAACTACACCCATAATAGTGTGGTTGGATTTCCCACAGTCAACAGGGACAGGATAGGCTTCCGACGCCACGCGGAGTTGGCAGGGACTGAGGGTGCTGCTGTATGGGTGTAGTGCCTCCAGGTGCTGGTTGCTGATCCAGGAGGGGACCCAACCTTGCCTAAGTTCCTCCAAATTGCTCCGTCCCTCTCCCTGCATCCAGGCCCCATAGAGTACACACACCTCGTTCTGTGCAGCCTGATCCGAGGCCAGCCGGTCCTCCTTGATCAAGGTGTTTATTGTCCGGGCGTGAGCCTCTAGCTGGGCAATAATTTCTTTCAGATGCACAGTCATAGCCACCTCCTCGTGAAGCGTGGAACCCAACACATTATTCTCTTTCCCTAGGATGCTGTGCAGCTGTGACTTTAACCCATTGATCTGTAGGGCCAGCTGCACATCATCCAGGCTGTTCATGACGGATGCCCCAGTGTTAAATCCGATGAAAACGTCATTCATGACCCCCCTGCGTTGTCTGCCCTGCTCGGTTGTATCTTCTTGTCTATACAGGTCCGCCACATTGACTTCCCCAAAGTCCAGCTCG
Organism: Pristiophorus japonicus; assembly: GCF_044704955.1. Classification (NCBI taxonomy): domain Eukaryota; kingdom Metazoa; phylum Chordata; class Chondrichthyes; family Pristiophoridae; genus Pristiophorus; species Pristiophorus japonicus. Next base: position 222,574,773 of record NC_091982.1, read on the forward strand.
TAGAAGCTCCTGAACATTTCCTTCATTAGAGCTTGGTACAACAACTCGGTTTCTCTGGGGCAGAATGCGGGTAGGCAAACTTCTGTCAGGCTTAGAATTACTGAAGCAACTGCATAGTGTACTCCCTGGTATACTAACTTATCTGTGGGTATTAACACTAATCCATTCCCAGGTCCCCTAGTGGTGGGCGGACATCCATAACTGTCAATGGGCTTGGGCGTGGGCAGGGGTTTCTTCACCTGAGCCAGCAGCTCGGTGGCGTTGACTGGTACCCGGAAGCAAGGGAGCACACAGTCTACCCTGCTGCGATCCCATTCCATCCCCTTCCCAGAGTCCTTCCACCATCTGGCAAAGACAATGGACAAACCCGCTGGGCACACCTGGGCCGACCCTCATAGGCATGTATAGGTCCCCTGATCATAGGCCCACCATTTCTCCCAACACACAGTGACCGCCCCCCCGCCCCCCGGTGACCCCGTGACCGTCCGGTAGGTGTCATTGCTCAGACGTTCCCAGTCTGAGCTGCTGTCCTCGATGTCCGCGCTCAGTTTCCTGAGCCACCACCAGCGTCCCAAAAGTATGTCCCCAACACATGTTAAACACACTCTCTTTCCCTCTGTCACGCTAACCCGGAACGTGGCCATCTCGATTTCGGGGCAAGGGTTGGAGGCCTTCCCATAGGTAAAACTCCCGTGGCTCGAATACCGGGTGGAATTCAAACCCAATCACCCAGGCCATCTCCTCTTGTGGAAGTAGGTGGCCTGGTCTTCTGCCTCCATGATCCCTTCTCCCGTGGTCACGATTGGCGCCCTGCCCCCGGAGCACCCGTATGTCAAAGACATCTCTATGTCGAGTTTCTGTCCGGTGCAGGTCCCCAGGTAGATAAATAACATCACGACGGTCCAGAGCATCTTCTGGAACACAAGATTGAACACAGTCTTGCCTGAGACTTCTTCAGGCTCGACTAGAGTAACATCACAAAATAAAAACACCATCACCTCACTTTAAAATCTCCCTAAACAATATACAGAACACCGGACTATATACATTGCCACCCGTCTCCGGGTGGCCAGGTCAGTCTCTGATACTGACTTGGCTTTGTCGGCCATCTTGCTGACCTTGCCCCAGGAGCCGGACTGCCCCCTTTTGTAGGGCTTGCAGGAGGACTTCTTTTAAATGTCATGCTTCCATTTCTGTGAGCCCTTCGGTGTCTGGGATCTTTCTTGGGTCTTTCAGTGGTGTCCCTTTTACACACAGAGTCTGCCACTCTTGTGCTTCTTTTCTCATTTGACTCTGGGACGGGCGGGAAGGTATACGGGGGACCAAGGCATCCTAGGCTGCCTCACTCTGGAAATATGCCTAACCAGGGGCGCGGAGTCCCATGTTATGGGCTGCACCCCTTGGTCCTCCCACTGGTCTATCCCTTCCTCTACCTGCCCTGTCGTTATACTGCATAGGACGCCCTTCTCCTGTGCTAAGTCCGTTTCCTGCCTAACAGGCTGTGCCACTACTTCACTCTGCTGTGTGATGGTCTTACTGTGGCAGTGGACTATTCTGGGTTGTGGGGCTTCGGGGCCGGGGTTGACCTGGTTACAGCCTCCACATCCACCGGAATGTCCTCTGCCTCTCATGGGGTTTCTTTACCTGTTGGAGCCTTCCTTTTCCCTGCCCTAGTAGGGTCGAACCGCTTGCATTGGTTTATGTGGTACCACTTTACCCAGCGGGGTAATTGGACTGCATAAACCATAGGGCTTGCCTTGTCCACTATACTGTAGGGCCCCATGTACAGTGGCTCGAACACCCCCACCCTGGCAAAGCTGCGTACCATGACCTGGTCGCCTATTTCCCAGTCGTGGTGGCTAAGGGGTTCCAGCAGCAGCTTGTTACTAAAGTGCTGTCTTCCCGTGTTGGTGGCTGCCTGCCAGTGAACCTGCTGCAGCTGTTCCAGCAGATTCCTAGCAAAGCGATCTCGGTTTGCTTCCTGAAGCTGTCCTTCGGTGAGACCCGGCACCAATGTGTGTACTAGGGTCCTCATGGGTCTCCCAGTCATCAGCTCATGGGGTGAATACCCTGTGCTTTTCGACTGACTGGCTCGGATCCCCATAAGGACCAGTGGCAAGACCTCTACCCATCTGTTGGGTGAATTCCCTGTGTCCTTGCGGAGCCTTTCCTTGATAGTGCGGTTGAGACGCTCTACAGGGCCTGAGGACTGGCGGCTGTACGCTACATGCCACCGTGCTTTAATCCCCAGTACCATTAAAGTGGCCTGCATCACCTGGCTGGTGAAGTGGCTTCCCTGGTCGGACTCCACAAACTCGGCAGACCCCACCTTGAGAACATTTCCCTGGCCAGGATCTTGGCCGTCCCCAATGCAGTAGCTGTTCGGCAAGGGAAGGCTTCCACCCATTTGGAGAATACATCCACCAGCAATAGACAGTACTTGTACCCCACCCTGGGCGGTTGGTAGGGGCCCTATGTAGTCGATTTGGATTGACTGCCATGGTCCCTCCACCCGCCTGATGTGTCCCATGGATGCCTTTCTTTTCTGGGGGTCTGGGTTGTTGGCTGCACACACCAGACAGGCTGCGCAGAAATCACAGACGTCGTTCCGGAGATCTGGCCACCATGCTGCCTGTTCCATCTTCTGCCAGGTGGTCTCTGGCCCAGGGTGTCCCGCACCTGGACTCTCATGGGCCAGTTGTAGGAACTCCCGCTGGTGTTGTGCTGGAACCACCCACTTATGCCCTTTAAACAGCATCCCTTCCTTGGCAGCTATATCTGCAGCACTGTATGGGCTCTCTGCCTTTCCTCCACTTAGGATGGTTGCTATGGCGGGGTCGGGGTCCTGCGCCTGAACCGTTCAGGTCCGGGGCCACTGCTACCCCTGCGCTCCCTTGTTTCCCTGGCTTGTCTCTAGCTGCTATTACCTTGCCTTCCTCATACGGGTCCCAGAAGCGACCTGTCTTGGCTCCTTCTCTGGCCAGGAGGTCCGCCCGCTGGTTATCCCCTGCCCTGGGCTCTGTCTTAGAATGTGCCTTAACCTTGTGGATGTAGACGTCCCTATTGTTCCCGAGGGCTGCCACTATCTTTACTAGCTGGGATTTGGTTACCAGGGGCTTCCCATCTGCGGATGTGTACCCCCTGCATGACCAAATAGCCAGATACTCTGTACATGAATTGCAAGTAATCATACTGTCCGAACAAACCGTGTACGGGGTGGGGAATTCCGCGGGGTGTGTCAACACATACATCACCACTGACAGTTCAGCCTGCTGGGCGCTCAGGGTGCTGGGGAGTTTAAGTGCCAAGGCTATGCCTGCCTCGGGGTCCAAAACTCCGCAACCCGTGAGTCTTGTACCCTCGGACACTGAACTGGATCCATCGACGTAGATCTCGCGGCCTGTGGGATGTACCCCTGCCCGAAATCGAAAGTCGGTGTCCCAAACCCCTTCTCCTGAACATCTGTGTGGCTCCCCTGCATATATGAGATTAGCTGTGAGCCTGGGCTCGCAGAGGCCCCTGACCCTGATGGCCATTTGGGAGAGGAGGAGGGTCCAGCGAGTGATCCTGGCACTGTTTCATCCTTTATTCTCCCATCTAACAACATCTGGGCCGGAGTGTGATGGGTGAGGAGTGTGATAGGGGATACTCCTGTGAAAACCTGTGCTCTTTTCACAGCCCAGTGAGTGGCTAACAGATGCCTTCACAGTTGGAGTACCCCTTCTCCACCTCTGCAAGGACTCTAGAGGAGTACACCACCGGTCTCAGCTATCCATGCCTTTCCTGTAAAAGCACTGCACTCAGACTGTCCCCGCTGGCTGCTACTTCTAAATAGAAATCCTTTCCCCCATCAATAGCCCCCAGTGCAGGTGCCTTCTGCAGGTTCTGTTTCAACTGAAGAAATGCAGCTTGGCAGCCTTGATCCCACTCCCATTCGACTCCTTTGTGTAGGAGCCTGAGTAGAGGGGCTGCAGTTGCTGCATAATCTTCTATGAAATCTCTGCAGTAGCCTGTGATCCCTAAAAAAGATCTGACTCTGGATACGGTGGTCGGTACCAGGAGTTCCTGCACGGCTTGCCTTCGGGCCTCATCTATACCTCGTTCCCCTGCTCTGAGTGTTAGACCTAGGAATTTTACTTCCTTTAACCCTATCTGGGCCTTCTTGGGGTTGACCTTAAAACCCCCCTCCTTGAGCAAAGCCAACAGTTCTGCCAGCAGGGGACCATGCTCTTTACTGTTGTCAGTGAAAAGGAGCAGGTCGTCCACATACTGCATCAACTGTTGCGGCTGGCTGAAGCTCTTCAAACAGTTCGCCATGCACTAGTGGAAGATGCTTGGACTGTTGTGAAATCCCTGCGGGAGACAGCTCCAAGTATATTGCTGTTCCTTAAAGGTGAAAGCAAACTTGTACTGGTCCTCTCTCCTCACAAGTATAGACCAGAAGCCATTTGAAATGTCTAGGACTATGAAGGTGGTTGCAGACGCAGGGATTTCCCTGATCAGGTCTGCCACTGCTGCCACTGTAGGAGCACAAGCCGGGATGTTTCTGTTGAGCACCCGGTAGTCCATGGTGGCCCTCCACAAGTTGTCCGGTTTTCTGACCGGCCACAGGGGAGAGTTCACGTGCGTGGCTATGGGTCTCAACACAACTTGCTCCACCAGTGAGCTCAGTGCCACTTCCAAGTCAGCTTCTGCCTCTCTCGGGAAGTTATACTGCCTCTGAGGTCGGGACATGGGATCCCCATCTATCCTGACCTCTACTCCGGTGACTCCCCACAGTTGTGTTTGTGGGTGGCAAATGCTGTGAGACTGGCTCGCACATCGGCCCTGTACTCTGCCAGGGTGTCCCTGACCAGAAGCTCTAAGTCATAACCCCCTTTTGGCTTCACAGTACACAGAGTCCCTTTGTCTTGTATCCTTTCTATAAGCATGACCTCGTTGTTTGTACTTGGATCTACTGTTCCCCATAAGCAGATCCACCAGGATCTGGTGGACTATAATGAAGTCTGCCCCACCTTATCAGGACGCACTTCCATTTGGTTGTCAGTGCTCCCAACTTAAGGGTCAGTGGGATCGAAAAATACCCTGTTCTTTCGTTTCCCCGTGAAGCCGACTAGCTCGTAGGGCACACCGCTGGACAGGGGCGAGGAGGCCGGGTCCTCTGTGTGGACAAGGGTGCTTGAAGCCCCCGTGTCCAACAAGTAAGTTCCCTGGTTTCCCTCCACCTCCATTTTTACCCACGGTCTACCCCACGAGTCATAGTCCAGCAGACACAGGTAGGCAGACTTGGTGGATGGAAGTCATGGTTCCTGCTGTATGGGAGCTGTGGGGATCTCTCTACCCACCGCTACATTGATATGGCTGGGACCTGTCAGCAACTGCCTGAGGGTTTCTACTGCGGTTTCAAACACTGTTGTGGCACCTGCTTTCTCATTACCCGGTTTCACCTCTGTGGGTGTTTTTACTTCTTTCACGCGGTAGGAGTTGACCCTGAAGTTGGTAGTGGCCAGGCTTACCGCACCCATAACGCACCCCTCTTCCATCGGGAGGATGTCCACCCTCCTGATGCCACTCTCTCTTGGGGGTTTGGTTGGGTTGCACTGCATGCACCCGACCTTTTACTGTTTTCTCTGGCTTCCCCTCTTCCTCCCCATCCTGCCGCCGTGTCAGTCTGCCTTTCACGATGGCTTTGGTGAGATTGGAGTCTCCCGGGATGAACAAGAGATCTGCCCTTTCCTTGACAACGGGCAGGTTGTTCGCAATTATGGTGCGAAACCATGTTTCCCTTTGTTCCGCTGTAAGGTTGTTTCTGACAAGCAGGCCACCACATGCTGTGCTGTCGACCAGCCATAACCTTTCCAAGTATATCTGTGCGGCCTCTCCTGCTAACTGGCGTGTTTTCGCTATCCTCTAGGATAGCCCTTTGTAGTGCTGCGAGGGTGCTTTGTCCCCCGCGACAATCTGGGGAAGAGCCTGGTAGATCTTCCCGTCAATGGAAAAAAAGGAGCACTTTAACTGCTTCCACGTTATCGCATGTGTTCATGTCCACTGCCTGCGCTATCTCCAGGAAGTGAGCACACGGATCTCCCAGTCTAGTGAGCTTTGGGATATGTGACACCATGGCCTTTAATGCAGCAACTGAATGCGGAATGATAAACTCGCTGTCCAGCGGTCCTTGGGGTTGTGCACCTTGTGGGGGACCGTACTTCCTCAGCACAGCCGGGCACATCGGTCCCGCAGCAGACACCACCACTGGCTCCCCCCTTTCCTCAGCCTCAACTGCCTCTGAATTTAAATCTGCAGACTCGACCCTTCCTGCGGGTGTCCCATACCCCTTTGGCTGGACCGGCTCTACCTGGCTGATCCCATGCCCTGTGGGTTTCTTGGGCTGCACCCTCTGATCCTCCGTAAGGCCTGCCGGACACACTACCGATGTCTCAGGAGGCGGTCGACTGTCCTCTGCCGCCAGATCCCCTTCCACTCCCCAATACCCTGACTTGTTGGTTGCCTCCCTGGACCCCAACAGACAGACTGTCCCCTTTACCTGGGACAGAGCCTGGAGGAGGGATTGGATCCGCTTATGGCAGGGCGCATGATCTGCCTTCTCATGGCTTATTTCGGTGTTAACTTTATAGGCTGTGCGCAAATCCCTTAATTGGACCTGAAGCTCTTGGACCTTCTGGGCATAAGCTGCACTCTGCTCCCTGTACTTCTGTTCCGTAGCCCGTGACACCGTAACCTGACTCTGCAGGTACTCCTGATGGTTGCGGAATATTTCCTCTAACCGTGCCCTTCTATTCCTTTCCTCTATTAACTCTTCTGTGACCTTAGTATCCACGGCCCCCCTGGCCGCTGAGGTTATAACAGCATCCTTTAATTCCTCCTGTAGTTTTCCTACCTGGAGGTCTAACTCTCAAATTTGCCTAGTTAAACATATCAGCCAAATTGCCTTTTCTACCTTTTTGTTATGTGTCGGCCCTTCTGTCCACTGGGCTGCCGTGTCCGCTGGATGTGGCGCCCTGGTCAGGTTCTGAACCCATGTTTTGGCAAAATTGACCTTGGAGAAAACATAGTCCGTGATTCTCTCCTCCATTTTAGATTTTCCCAGTACCACCTTCTCTGAGATTGTAAGCTCATTCTTCCACTGAGCTCCTATCTGGCTCGCCATGAGTGTAGGGTTTTTTTTGCTCTGCCCAATTTGGTGGGCCTTTGATGGCTGTTGGTGTATTGGGCCTCTCTGTCCCTTCCAGGGAATCCAGCAGCTTACGGCTCGCTGACCACTAAACTGGCGGTTGTGAAGCGCCCGAGCACCCCTATCTGGTTCTAAGCTCAGAATTTTGGTGGATTATGAGCTTCCACAAGGGAAAACAAAACACTCAGAGACAAGTGGTCCTTGGAACAAAAAAAAAAATGGGTAAGTCCAATTTATTAACCACAGTAAGTTTCCAACAAGGTCAAACTTCATCAAAACACAAATCTGACACACACTTATAAACTATGAAAATCTATGGGAAGAAACGGACACAACGAAAACCTTGCACAATTTTACCGTTACAAGACAGTTCCACCACCACCCCCACCACCCTTTTAACTGACTGACAGGGTAGCTAGAGTGAATGTTGCCTCTCCCAGTTACTTCGATCTCCGATTCTTCAGCTGGTTGGCCTCGGAGTGTTGTTCGGTGTGCGGCTCGGCTTCTTGAGACGATGTTCGGCCTCTCGGTAGTTGGGTTGTATATTCTGCACACAAGTCGAGTCCAGGGCCCGTTCGATGGTAGGTTTCCCAGCCGACAACAGTCCGTCTCCGTTCTCTCTCGGTTTCTGTCGGTCTGTGACTGCTACTGCTTCTCGACTCCTTCTCCTACTGCTCCAGCGGCTTCTCTCCTTCCTCACTGCTCCAGCGGCTTCCTCTCTGTTCTCCCAGTGGTTCTCTAGGTCCTATATTTGTACCCAATTGTGTAAGTTTGGGCAGGGAGATAGCTTTGAATGTTTAATCAGAAGATGTTCATAATTTGATTAGGGGTGAGTCATATTTTCAAACTGGGCTGGGTAGTCCCCATTGGTTGAGGATTTCCCCACTTCAGGCCCGACTTGACCCCTGATTGGATCTGCCAGAATGCACTTTTCCCACATTGGCCAGTGACTCTGTCTCGCTTGTGAGCCAGACTCCACAATGTAATCAGAAGGTGTCACAGGTACAGGTAGGTGTGAGGACAGGGGTATTGTTTCCATGCACATTGGTGCCTCAACATCTGCTCGTCCATTGTAACAGTCCTGGGAGTCAATCACCACATTGATCTCAGGGCTATTGTCCACTGCCCATATTGATTCGGTTGATAATGGTCCACATTCATCATTTGATTAGGGGTGAGTCATATTTTCAAACTGGGCCAGGTAGTCCCCATTGGTTGAGGATTTCCCCGCTTCAGGCCTGACTCGACCCCTGATTGGCCTGCCAGAATGCACTTTTCCCCCATTGGCCAGTGCCAGACTCCACAATGTCTGTATCCGCCCACACGTTTTCCCAGCCTGCCTGGTCTGAGGATTTTACTTGGCCAAAAATGTTCATTTAAAATGTATAGAACGATCCCATTTAGTTTTCTTGTCCTTAGGGTGTTCCAATAAAATGCAGCCGTAGATTTTCGAACCTTACAAGAAGAGACCCAGAAAGGTTCATTTTCTTTTTTAAATGCTCCTCTGGGCTCCATAAGGAAACATTAAACCTCCCTTGCGTCCGGCTTGCTTCTTCCTCCCACGACCCTGATCCCTGTCGGAACCTCTCCTGATCATTTACCCTAGTGCCAGGGTCCGTCCATCTGGTTCCCAGTGGCGATCGCCTGTCACCTGATTCTAATGACTGGGCAGCTGTTCCACTGACCTACAGGCTGGTCTGGTCATGAACATGGTCCAGCAGCATGTAAATGAGATCTAGCTGTTAAAATCGGCTGGGCCTCTCTGCTCTTGCTTCCGGACGTGCCACTTGCACGGCTTGCTAGACCGCATTTCCACCTGTTACTTAAAATCAACCCCAGAATATTAAAAATGTTATGACTACTAGTTAATCACAGATAGAAACACTGCTGCAGACCAGTAAAAAAAAGTCTTCTAAATTATTTAAAAGAAAGACAAAGTTACTGTCTATGAGCTCTATCTCATGTCCAGTTTTACTTTGAGTTTTAATCTCAGGATGCGTCTGTTTATTATTTTCTCTATTTAAACTGGAAAAATTATGTTCTGTACACTGTTGTTTGTTTGCCTTTGCCACCTCTTGCTTAAATATTAATTATTAATAGGTATTATTAATTGTGGCGTTTAAAGCTCAAACTATGGTTTAACAAAATGTTTATTCAATCACTTTACGAAGTCTAGGAGATCCTGAGGGGACTCGCAACCTAACCAGGATTTCTGCTCAATCCCTGGGCATGCTACAGTAACAGGTATAGAAATATAGAAACGTAGAAAATAGGTGCAGGAGTAGGCCATTCGGCCCTTCGAGCCTGCACCACCATTCAATAAGATCATGGCTGATCAATCACCTCAGTACCCCTTTCCTGCTTTCTCTCCATACCCCTTGATCCCTTAGCCATAAGGGCCATATCTAACTCCCTCTTGAATATATCCAATGAACTGGCATCAACAACTCTCTGCGGTAGGGAATTCCACAGGTTAACAACTCTCTGAGTGAAGAAGTTTCTCCTCATCTCAGTCTTAAATGGCTTACCCCTTATCCTTAGACTGTGTTCCCTGGTTCTGGACTTCCTCAACATCGGGAACATTCTTCCTGCATCTAACCTGTCCAGTCCCATCAGAATTTTATATATTTCTATGAGATCACCTCTCATCCTTCTAAACTCCAGTGAATACAGGCCCAGTCGATCCGATCTCTCCTCATATATCAGTCCAGCCATCCCGGGAATCAGTCTGGTGAAGCTTCGCTGCACTCCCTCAATAGCAAGAACGTCCTTCCTCAGATTAGGAGACCAAAACTGAACACAATATTCCAGGTGAGGCCTCACCAAGGCCCTGTACAACTGCAGTAAGACCTCTCTGCTCCTATACTCAAATCCCCTAGCTATGAAAGCCAACATACCATTTGCCTTCTTCACCACCTGCTGTAACTGCATGCCAACTTTCAATGACTGGTGCACCATGACACCCAGGTCTTGTTGCACCTCCCCTTGTCCTAATCTGCTGCCATTCAGATAATATTCTGCCTTCGTGTATTTGCCCCCAAAGTGGATAACCTCACATTTATCCACATTATACTGCATCTGCCATGCATTTGCCCACTCACCTAACTTGTCCAAGTCACCCTGCAGCCTCTAAGCGTCCTCCTCACAGCTCACAGCGCCACCCAGTTTAATGTCATCAGCAAACTTGGAGATATTACACTCAATTCCTTCACCTAAATCATTACTGTATATTGTAAAGAGCTGGGGTCCCAGCACTGATCTCTGCGGCACCCCACTAGTCACTGCCTGCCATTCTGAAAAGGATCCGTTTATCCCAACTCTCTGCTTCCTGTCTGCCAACCAGTTCTCTATCCACGTCAATACATTACCCCCAATACCATGCACTTTAATTTTGCACACCAATCTCTTGTGTGGGACCTTGTCAAAAGCCTTTTGAAAGTCCAAATACACCACATCCACTGGTTCTCCATTGTCCACTCTACAAGTTACATCCTCAAAAAATTCCAGAAGATTTGTCAAGCATGATTTCCCTTTCATAAATCCATGCTCACTTGGATCGATCCTGTCACTGCTTTCCAAATGCACTGCTATTTCATCCTTGATAATTGATTCCAACATTTTCCACATTACTGCTGTCAGGCTAACAGGTCTATAATTACTTGTTTTCTCTCTCCCTCCTTTTTAAAAAAGTGGTGTTACATTAGCTACCCTCCAGTCCATAGTAACTGATCCAGAGTCAATAGACTATTGGAAAATAATCACCAATGCATCCGTATCTTCTAGGGCCACTTCCTTAAGTACTTTGGGATGCAGACTATCAGGTCTTGGGGATTTATCAGCCTTCAATCCCATCAATTTCCCTAACACAATTTCACGCCTAATAAGGATAGCCTTCAGTTCCTCCTTCTCACTAGACCCTCGGTCCCCTTGTACTTTCGGAAGATTATTTGTGTCTTCCTTCATGAAGACAGAACCAAAGTATTTGTTCAACTGGTCTACTATTTCTTTGTTCCCCATTATAAATTCACCTGAATCTGACTGCAAGGGACCGACATTTGCCTTCACTAATCTTTTTCTCTTCACATATTTATAGAAGCTTTTGCAGTCAGTTTTTATGTTCCCAGCAAGCTTCCTCTCATATTCTATTTTCCTCCTCCTAATTAAACCCTTTGCCCTCCTCTGCTGAATTCTACATTTCTCCCAGTCCTCAGGTTTGCTGCTTTTTCTGGCCAATTTATATGCCTCTTCCTTGGATTTAACACTATCCTTAATTTCCCTTGTTAGCCACGGTTGATCCACCTTCCCCGTTTTATTTTTACTCCAGACAGGGATGTACAATTGTTGAAGCTCATCCATGTGATCTTTGAATGTTTGCCATTGCCTATTCACCGTCAACCCTTTAAGTATTGCATGTGTCGTCACACTTTGGCTCATTGGGAGCAAGGAATCATTTATGGGAGGGGTCTTTGGCATTTACATAGGAATAGTGAAAAATGACAAATGTAGCAGAGTCTTTAACAGTCCAAAGTTACAAAACACATAATAAATGTGAATGACACAAAATACTCACGTGATAAGTCTGAGTTTCCGGCTGTTCAATATTAGGTTGTAAACAGTTGAAACTATTGTGCCAATAAATAAATTCCCATGCAGGGACACCATTTCCACTGGTCCCTTTGAAAGCACTCCAGATACTAATCCAGCCACACAGGTGTCTGTCAAGAAATTGTCACTCAGCCTAGCGATATCAACAGGGGTATGAAAGATTGGGAAAAAAACAAGGTGAGTTATTAGAACAAAAGGAACACTTTCAGCATTCATGTGACACATGAGGCAGGAAAGGCTATAATGTTGTTATTTTGAAGATAGATATACACATTTACTTACTCTATGTGAGTGAATTCATAGCAGGATAACTCAATGATAGAAAACATTAACTCCACGTCGGAATCTTTGAGATTATTTTCTCTCAATCTAAACAGACACAAAAATCATGTAAGAAATCATATCTCTGCATTTCTGATTAAAAAAACAATGGGGCTTATCTTCAATCCTGTGAAGTACTACACATTGAACAATTATTTTCCAGACTTCTCTTTTCATTTTAAACTTATCCCACTTGTATACAATCATAGAATCATCAAAATCTACAACACAGGAGGCCATTCGACCTGCTGTGCCTGTGCTGGCTCTTTGAAAGAGCAGTCATGCTTGGTCCCACAGCCCTGCTTTTTGTCCGTGACCCTCATCCTCCAGTACCTGTCCAACTCCCTTTTAAAATTATGAATGGAATCAGCTTCCACCACCTTTTTAATTAGAGCGTTCCAGGTCCCGACAGCTCTGAGTGAAAAAAATTCTCCTCATGTCTCCTCGAAATCTTTTGCCAATGATTTTGAATCTATGACTTCTAGTTATTGGCCCACTCTCCAGAAGGAATACTTTTTCCTTATTTATTCTATCAAAATCTCTTATTATCTTGAAAACCTCGATTAGGTCACCTCTGAACCTTCTCTGTTCCAAGGAGAACAGTCTTAATTTTTCCAACCTCGTTTATAACTGAAGTCCCTCATCCCTGGTAACATCCTGGTAAACCTCCTTTGTACCCTCTCTAAAGCCTTCACATCTTTCCTGAAGTGCGGTGCTCAAAATTGTCCACAATACTCCTGCTGATGCTAATCTGTGATTTATGAAGTTGTAGCATGATTTTAATATTCTATGCCACTATTTATCAAGCCAAGTAACCCATATGCTTTTTAACCACCTTATCAACTTGCCCTGCCACCTTTAAGGATTTATAAATATACTAAATTGACGAATGAAATAAATCACATATCTGTACATAGTGCATAAGCAGTTCTAGTATACACTGTAAGCAAAGGATACCATCCAAATGCTGTTGTGATTTGACCTTTATAGAATGAACCAAGACGTCCTGTGCCACTTCCCTCCACGTTGTCCTGAAGCCCTGGGGCAATGGCATCCTTCCAGTGGCCGGGAACAGCACTGCCCTCCTTCGATCCACTCCCGCCTCCAATGCCTCGTCCGTGAAGTGATGAGTTCTCTCCCTGGGAATGGGATCAGCCATTACGATCAGGGGATTGAGTTGGTTGCAGGTCGCCTTCACAGCCAGCAATGCTGATAATGAGGTTCTGCCCAATGATGCAACCTCCCCTTTAAAAGCTGGTAGGAGCCAGTGTGAAGGCTCATTCCCGATTGCATTGCACCTAGAATTCATTATCGCTCTGCTGGTAGAGCCCCTGTAGCACTCTAGTGAGGTCATTAGTGCTTGATTTAACACTCAAGTTTTTTTCTGGAGCGCTAACAGCCAATTTAGTGGAAGCTGAGAATTATTACTGCCTGGTGCTAATTTTTCAAAAGTTCAAAAATTAACGCCCCAAATGGGGTGCTATTGAATTTCTCTTCAAAGAGTCTTTATTTGAGTTATGATCTCACAGTCTGATTCTCACAGATCACAGCCTGACCTCCTGTTTTGTTTCCTAGTTCATGAACAGGATTCAACAATTTACATTGATATAATGCTCCTCATGTCGTAAACCATGTCTCTGAGCACTTTGTCGAAAGGTGGGCAGCGAATAGAAAGTAATGTAGCAAGAGTTCAAACAAGCAGCTGAGGAAGGGAATCAAAGACATGGTCAAACAGGAAAGTTCGTAGGAGGCTTTTGAAAAGAGGGAGACAAGTAGTGAGACTGGGAGATTTTGTTAAGAAATTTCAGAGTGTGAGGCATATTGCTGAAAGGAATAACTGCGAATGTGGGGCAGAGGGAGTGAGCAATAAGAAATAGACTAGTAACTGAGGAACACAGGGTGTGTGCAGGAATATACATTGGAGGAGATCAAAGGCTAGGGAGATGAGAGGCCGGGAAGTGTTTTTGTACATAAAAACAAGAATCTAATACCCCCTTCATTTTATGCTGGTATATATTTTGCCAAATCTTACCATTTTTTGGTCATTTGTGGATTCAGCAACAAAAGAACAACTGCACATGTGCAAATTGTGCATGTGCATTTGGTATAACATGATTTTGTCATTTTGACTGGAACCTTCCCTTATGTCAGGGGAAGATCCATATTGGGCAACAATGGTGAAAGCATGTTTCTGGCCTGTGTGGGTGGGCTGATGATGGTGGAGCTGCTGTTAATACCACTGCCAGAAACTGTTTGCTTTTGTTGTAGCTGGTGCTTTGCTGTGCAAGGTGCCCTCTGGAGAAGGGTTTTGATGGCAGCAAAAGTGCTGAATTATTTACATTATTGTGTTGTCTTCAGATGAATAAACCCTTTAAGTTAAAGGGCTTTAAATGTCCATGGCTGAGAGGCTTAATTTTAGCTTTTTGTGTTATTGTAATGTTAAATTTCTTCTAATACTTTCATCATTTATCATCGAAAGCCCAATTCTGAATATTTTAGTTTGTTTCAATTTTTGAAGTTTTTTTTAATGGCTGGATTTTGCTCCCCTATGCTGCCCAAAATGGGGTACTGTAGAGGAGACAAATCAGACAGGGAAACCTCCTGCAACATTCCGCACTCATCTCAATTTTCATACCCCCACAACCCGGCAGAGAAGGTTACTAAATGTTGTATTTTATAGTCTCTTGAATAATTTTAATTCTAATTAACTCTATTTATTTGGGACAGCCATGTGCAGATTAAAATGGAGTTCCTCCTCAGACAAGCGGGTTTCTTAAATACAGAACCAGGGCTCTTGACCTCCTAGCTAGAGGGCGCTCTACATTGAACTCATTGAGTTCAGCCATGAACTCATTGAATGGCGGTGCAGGCTAGAAGGGCCGAATGGCCTACTCCTGCACCTATTTTCTATGTTTCTATGTTTCTATATTACATTATATTGTTACACCTTTCCTTTCATGAAACAAAAATGAATTAAAGTGAGCTTCAATATAAACTGGTAATTAACCTCTCATGAATACATGTGGTAAACAACTTCAAGTTTAGCAAACAACAACAACAATTTGTCTTATTGTTTCTTTATCCAAATGTTGCATGTTTCACACTTTGAAACATCGGTCCCGAACTTGGTCAGAGTACCACCCACAGCCGCCGAGGTACCGTCGGAAAAATTTTTGTTTTGAAAGATTCCTCACGTACCATCCATCTGCTGCCCAGGTCCCGCCCGGCAGGAGTTTCCTCCGTGAAGTCCCGCCGCTCTCGCCCATGTCGAAGGCTCCAAAAAATGGGATTTCCTTGTACACGATCCTCTAAGATCGTGCTCCCGCCGGCCAGAATGACCGCTGGCAAAAAGGTAGTCTGAGCTGGCTGTAAATCAGGCGGCAGGGAGAATCGCGCAGAGTGCTGCAGTGCTGCACATCCTGGGTATTGTTCATATGCTGTACCATTATCAGAGGCTTAGAATGAGTTCTCAGATCAACCTTAAACTGCACAGAATGACTTTGCAGATGTAAATGAAAAATATTCCGTTGAAGGACAGGTGTGGTATAGGAAGCGGCAATGAGTTCCGAAACACAGTCAAGGCTCCATGGAGATGCACTATAAGGGTTTTTCGATCATTGCAAGCAGAACAGAGTTATTGACAAAATCTGAGTGCACAGATGATATGAGCTTATGTCAAAGTATACAGGCAATAATGAAATCATGTAATGCTCTTTCGGATGGCAGGATGTGATAGTGAGAACAGCATGAGCTCAAGTATATAAGATGGAAAAAAATATATAATCGACTGCAAAGTCACTGAGGAACATGTCATTATCAGGGGTGGGACTCCATGATGTTGGACCTAAGAAAATGTGGACTGAAGTGCAAGCTTTAATGTGTGCCCTCCAAGTTGTGCAACTGTCTCTAATTCAATGGCAGCCTTCCTCCATTGGTCACTTTCACTTATTGTAGCTCAATCACCTAATGACAGGACCATTAAAGAGTCGCATCATATGTGGACGGCAAGATATTCCTTCAGACAGCAGTACACCTGAAGGAGATTTGTCTGTTTCTCAGCAAGTACCCCAGATGATGTAAAAGTGAGACACTGACCAAGAGTAGGTGAACAATGTGAGTGTATTGAATAGTGCAGCATGCCAAAGTGACAGAACATGCAAATAATTGAATCCAACATATGTATATTATCTTAGAAACCAGTCAAGTCACATTCACAACGAACCATGTGAAACAACAGCTACAACTTAATGAAGAGTAAACAACATCTCCATCACCAAGACCCAACCCTCTACCCACTCCCACCACCTCCCTTCCCCCCCTCTCGATGTGAAGCCCATTGTCCTCTTTATGGCTCCACCTTCATCATGGCGACCCGCACCCCTTCCCACTCACCGCCTCTGTTCCATCACGTTGTGCAGGAGGGCAGCCGGAGCGCTGTTGCTGTGTTCATCTTGGAGAGAATGTAGGGGGCGAGATGGAAGCCGCTGGCATCTCCAGCTCCTTGGGATCTGTTGACCTCGATGGTGTGGGCTCGGGGTTGCATGACATGTCCCAAAAGCATCGATTGCCGCATGGCCTCCACAGAGTCGGTGTTGCGCTCCACCGCACCAATGAGCCGCACTATACTGGCAGTATGCTGCTGAGCAAAGGTGTCGATGCTGGCAGCTATCACAGCCATGGTCTGCAACAGATCTCGAGCTAGATCGACACTTGTCCTCGACAGCAGGACCATTTCCTGACTTGCTGCAAGCCGTCCTGCATCTTCATCGGCTTGTTGCATCATCCTGGGTGCTTGCAGCTTGGTGGCTTTTCCGGCATGGCCTCTACACCTCCCACCACTTGTTCCTGCTTAGTCTGATTCAAATCCCAAAAAGTCGGACCCCGACACCGATGTTGGCCAAACATAGAAACATAGAAAATAGGTGCAGGAGTAGGCCATTCGGCCCTTCTAGCCTGCACCGCCATTCAATGAGTTCATGGCTGAACATGCAACTTCAGTACCCCCTTCCTGCTTTCTCACCATACCCCTTGATTCCCCTAGTAGTAAGGACTTCATCTAACTCCGTTTTGAATATATTTAGTGAATTGGCCTCAACAACTTTCTGTGGTAGAGAATTCCACAGGTTCACCACTCTCTGGGTGAAGAAATTCCTCCTCATCTCGGTCCTAAATGGCTTCCCCCTTATCCTTAGACTGTGTCCCCTGGTTCTGGACTTCCCCAACATTGGGAACATTCTTCCTGCATCTAACCTGTCTAACCCCGTCAGAATTTTAAACTTTTCTATAAGGTCCCCTCTCATTCTTCTGAACTCCAGTGAATACAAGCCCAGTTGATCCAGTCTTTCTTGATAGGTCAGTCCCGCTATCCTGGGAATCAGTCTGGTGAACCTTCGCTGCACTCCATCAATAGCAAGAATGTCCTTCCTCAGGTTAGGAGACCAAAACTGTACACAATACTCCAGGTGTGGCCTCACCAAGGCCCTGTACAATTGTAGCAACACCTCCCTGCCCTTGTACTCAAATCCCCTCGCTATGAAGGCCAACATGCCATTTGCTTTCTTAACCGCCTGCTGTACCTGCATGCCAACCTTCAATGACTGATGTACCATAACACCCAGGTCTCTTTGCACCTTCCCTTTTCCTAATCTGTCACCATTCAGATAATAGTCTGTCTCTCTGTTTTTACCACCAAAGTGGATAACCTCACATTTATCCACATTATACTTCATCTGCCATGCATTTGCCCACTCACCTAACCTATCCAAGTCGCTCTGCAGCCTCATAGAATCCTCCTTGCAGCTCACACTGCCACCCAACTTAGTGTCATCCGCAAATTTGGAGATACTACATTTAATCCCCTCGTCTAAATCATAAATGTACAGTGTAAACAGCTGGGGCCCCAGCACAGAACCTTACGGTACCCCACTAGTCACTGCCTGCCATTCTGAAAAGTCCCCATTTACTCCTACTCTTTGCTTCCTGTCTGACAACCAGTTCTCAATCCACGTCAGCACACTACCCCCAATCCCATGTGCTTTAACTTTGCACATTAATCTCTTGTGTGGGACCTTGTCGAAAGCCTTCTGAAAGTCCAAATATACCACATCAACTGGTTCTCCCTTGTCCACTCTACTGGAAACATCCTCAAAAAATTCCAGAAGATTTGTCAAGCATGATTTCCCTTTCACAAATCCATGCTGACTTGGACCTATCATATTACCTCTTTCCAAATGCACTGCTATGACATCCTTAATAATTGATTCCATCATTTTACCCACTACCGATGTCAGGCTGACCGGTCTGTAATTCCCTGTTTTCTCTCTCCCTCCTTTTTTAAAAAGTGGGGTTACATTGGCTACCCTCCACTCCATAGGAACTGATCCAGAGTCAATGGAATGTTGGAAAATGACTGTCAATGCATCCACTATTTCCAAGGCCACCTCCTTAAGTACTCTGGGATGCAGTCCATCAGGCCCTGGGGATTTATCGGCCTTCAATCCCATCAATTTCCCCAACACAATTTCCCGACTAATAAGGATTTCCCTCAGTTCCTCCTCCTTACTAGACCCTCCGACCCCTTTTATATCCGGAAGGTTGTTTGTGTCCTCCTCAGTGAATACCGAACCAAAGTACTTGTTCAATTGGTCCGCCATTTCTTTGTTCCCCGTTATGACTTCCCCTGATTCTGAATGCAGGGGACCTACGTTTGTCTTTACTAACCTTTTTCTCTTTACATATCTATAGAAACTTTTGCAATCCGTCTTAATGTTCCCTGCAAGTTTCTTCTCGTACTCCATTTTCCCTGCCCTAATCAAACCCTTTGTCCTCCTCTGCTGAGTTCTAAATTTCTCCCAGTCCCCGGGTTCGCTGCTATTTCTGGCCAATTTGTATGCCACTTCCTTGGCTTTAATGCTATCCCTGATTTCCCTTGATAGCCACGGTTGAGCCACCTTCCTTTTTTTATTTTTACGACAGACAGGAATGTACAATTGTTGTAGTTCATCCATGCGGTCTCTAAATGTCTGCCATTGCCCATCCACAGTCAACCCCTTCAGTATCATTCGCCAATCTATCCTAGCCAATTCACGCCTCATACAGGTGGTACACATATCAGGAGACTGGAGTCCTCCTCTTGAGGCTCCTCGAACTCAAGTGATTCGATGACTGGCATTTCTCCCACCTCTCCCTCCTAGTCTCCGTGTCTCTTAGTGGCGGAGGTGGATGCGGTGGATATGGGTGATCTTGGGGAGGGGAGTGGAGGAAGGAGCTGGTGTTTTGGGCTGCTGACAACGTCAAGGTGGAAGATATTGGTGTCACACACTGCCTTTGTGTGACAAAGGTGGATGGTGTGCATTGCTCGGTGCCGTCCGAATCAATATCTGCAAGTAAAGGACAACATTTAAGTGTATAGCTGGGGGGTTGGGGTTGCTCAAACTAACACGTGATCCGTAACATTTTACATTCTTACTGCAAGGACTTCCATCGCCACATGAACACACCATTAATGTGCGTTAAAAGGCATTTGACTTAACGTTGCATGACCTTGCATGACATGAGCGTAACGCACACCGGAGATTAGTATAAGCTTACCATGCTCTAGCATGGGATCTACAGCACCCTTTGTGGTGGCACGGCGGTGGTTATCCACCAACACCAAGGCACGCTCTCCTAGGCTGCTCAACTCGATGACATCTGGTGGGCCCCCTCCCATGCCACTCAGGCTTGATGCGTTGGCTGATCTTTTCTTCTGCAGAAAGAAAAGTTGCAGTCTTTACCCGTTTTGCTCATGCAATACACACACCCACACACACACACCCACACACACCCACACACACACACACACACACACACACACACACAACTGCCACAGAACTTTTTGGATAGTACGGGAGTGCAACAATAAATGTTTACTCACTCTTGCTGATGCCAGCACATCGTTCCATCGTTTCCGACACTGGTCTCCATCCTGCACAATGTTGCCCACTGAGGACATGGCCTCACCAATCTCTCTATATTTGGGTGGTGGAGGCTTGCCAGGACCATTCTGGGGGAGGCCTTTTTAATGGCACTCCATCTCCGATACAATGTACTCCAGCTCCTCCTCATTAAACCAGGGAGCTCTGGGCTTCCCTCCATCAGACTTCTTGGAATCTTTTTCTGCACTCGTTATAACTTTCCTAGATGGGTGGCTGATGATGATTTTGTTTCTCTCTCTCCAAATATGACCGCTCTGCAACTGGCAGGTGCAAGTAGACAGCTTTTATGAGCATGCACAGCTGTGCCATCAGTCCCAATCGCGGCAAAAGTGATGTCATCGCCCACAAGAAACTACAAAAGAAAAATCGCAAATCTCGCGCATGTGTGGTGCACGGCCTCTGATGTTTGCCGAGTCGAGAGGCCTGAACCTACCGCCCACTGCTGCCGCCGCCCGTTCAGGCCAGCCCCCGTCCGCCGACTCCTGCTGCCTGCTACTGCCGCTACCGCCGACAGAACCACGGTGAAACTCCCGCCCAACTAGCCCCAGCGGCAGTGGGTGGCAAAAATTGAAGTTACGCCCGGGACTGCCGAGAAATGGGAGGGCCTTAGCTCTGACCAAGTTCAGGCTCATAGTGTTCTATATGTGGACTTGTATTTACTCTGTACAGCCACCAACAGGCTCATCCCCTGGAGTCTCAAGGGATCCCACAATCCCTTGGGAGCACAGGTATTTAAGGAGGCTTCACAAGTTGGAGAGGCACTCTGGAGACCTGCAATAAAAGATTAAGGTCACACTTTACTTTGAGCTCACGGTGTTCAGTCTGACTCTTTCTCCATACACAACAAATGGCGACGAAATAAAGATAGCGAACCCAAAGAGGCAGAGAACAGTGGGCATCCTGGAGAAATTTTCGGAGGGAGATGATTGGGAAACTTTTGTTGAGTGACTCGACCAATACTTCGTGGCCAACAAGCTAGATGGGGAAGACAGCGCTGCCAAACGAAGGGCGATCCTCCTCACCGTCTGTGGGGCACCAATGTATGGCCTCATGAAGAATCTGCTCACTCCAGCGAAACCCACGGAGAAATCATATGACGATTTGTGCATTTGAACCCGAAGGAAAGCGTTCTGATGTCGAGGTACTGATTTTACATCTACAAAAGGTCTGAAGGCCAGGAAGTGGGGAGTTATGTCGCCGAGCTAAGATGTCTTGCAGGACATTGCGAATTTGAAGGATATTTGGAGCACATGCTCAGAGACATTTTCGTACTTGGCATTGACCATGAAACCATACTTCGCAAACTTTTGACTGTAGAGACCTCAACCTTGAGTAAGGCCTTAGCGATAGCCCAGGCGTTCATTGCCACCATGACAATACGAAGCAAATCTCTTAGCACACAAGTGCTGCGACAAATACTGTAAACAAAGTGATGTTGTTTTTGAATCGTAACGTACAGGATAGGTCAAACATACCTGCAGCTGCATGTCCACAGATGACTCAGAATCCACCATCAAGGGTGATGAATGCAAGGCCATTAACACCTTGTTGGCGCTGCGGGGGTGATCATCGTTTCCATTCATGCCGATTCAAAGAGTAAGTTTGCAAGGGCTGTGGAACAATGGGACACCTCCAACGAATGTGCAGGCAAGCTGCAAAACCTGTTAAACCTGCAAACCACCATGTTGCAGGGGAGGACAGATCCACGGAGGATCACAATGAACCAGAGCCTCAGATCGAGGAGGCAGAGGTACATGGGGTGCACACATTCACCACGAATTGTCCCCCGATAATGCTGAATGTTGAACTAAATGGACTCCCGGTGTCAATGGAACTGGACACGGGCACGAGCCAGTCCATCATGGGCAAAAAGACTTTCGAAAGGTTGTGGTGCAACAAGTCCTCAAGGCCAGTCTTAACTCCAGTTCGCACGAAACTAAGAACTTACACGAAAGAACGGATTCCTGTAATCGGCAGTACTACCGTAAAGGTCTCCTACGATGGAGCAGTGCACAAGCTACCACTCTGGGTGGTACCGGGCGATGGTCCCACGCTGCTCGGCAGGAGCTGGCTGGGAAAGATACATTGGAACTGGGACAAAGTCCGAGCACTATCGCCCGCTGACGACGCTTCGTGTGCCCAGGTCATAAACAAATTTCCTTCGCTGTCCGAACCAGGCATTGGGAAATTCCAAGGAGCAAAAGTGCAGATCCACCTAATTCCGGGGCACGACCCATCCATCACAAGGTGAGAGCAGTACCGTACATGATGAGAGAAAGGGTAGAGATCAAGCTAGACCGGCTGCAAAGAGCATCATTTCACCAATCGAGTTCAGCGATTGGGTCAGTCCTATTGTCACAGTCCTCAAGGGAGATGGCACTGTCAGAATCTGTGGCGATTACAAAGTAACTGTCAATTGTTTCTACCTGCAGGACCAATACACACTACCAAAAGCCGATGACCTCTTTGCAACGCTGGTGGGAGGAAAGATGTTCACGAAGCTGGATCTGACTTCAGCCTACATGACGCAGGAACTGGAGGAATCATTGAAGGCCCTCATCTGCATCAACACGCAAAAAGGTATTTTTCTTTATAACAGACGCCCATTTGGAATCAGATCAGCAGCGGCGATATTCCAGAGAAAAGTGGAAAGCTTACTGAAGTTGGTCCCGCACACCGTGGTCTTCCAGGACGACATCTTGGTCACAGGTCGGAACTCAGTCGAGCACCTGCAGAACCTGGAGGAGGTTCCTAGTCGACTCAACCACGTGGAGCTCAGATTAAAATACTCGAAGTGTGTTTTACTGAAGTGGAGTTCTTGGGAAGGAGGATTGCGGCAGACGGCATCAGGCCCACCAATGTGAAGACAGAGGCAATCGAGAACGCACCGAGGCCACAGAATGTGACGGAGCTGCGGTCATTTCTGGGACTCTTGAACTACTTTGGTAACTCCTTACCGGGTCTCAGCACACTGCTAGAACCACTGCATGTTGTACTATGAAAAGGGGGCGAATGGGTTGGGGAAAAAGCCAAGAAAATGCCTTTGTAAAAGCGAGAACATTGTTATGCTCAAACAAATTGCTTGTGTTGTATGATCCATGTAAGCGTTTGGTACTAGCATGTGATGCGTCGTCATATGGCGTCAGGTTTGTATTGCAACAAGCTAATGATTTCGGGAAACAGTAATCAGTTGTTTATGCATCCAGAGTCTGTCTAAGGCTGAGAGAGCCTACAGAATGATTGAAAAAGATGCGTTAGCGTGTGTCTATGGGGTAAAGAAAATGCATCAATACCTGTTTGGGCTAAAATTCGAATTGGAAACTGACCATAAGTCACTTTTATCCCTGTTTTCCGAGAGTAAAGGGATAAATACCAACGCAGAGATGGGCACTCACGTTATCCGCATACAACTACGCCATCCGCCACAGGCCAGGCACAGAAAACTGCGCCAATGCTCTCAGTAGGTTGTCATTGCCCACCACGGGGGTGGAAATGGCGCAGCCCGCAGATCTAGCCGTGGTTATGGAAGCATTTGTGAGTGAGAAATCACCTGTCACTGCCCGGCAGATCAAAACCTGGACAAGCCAGGACCCCTTATTATCCCTAGTCAAAAGCTGTGTGCTTCACGGGAGCTGGTCCAGTGTCCCAGTGGAAATGCAGGAAGAGATAAAGCCGTTCCAGTGGCGCAAAGATGAAATGCCTATCCAGGCAGACTGCCTTCTGTGGGGCAATTGAGTAGTGGTCCCCAAGAAGAGCAGAGATACCTTCATCAATGACCTCCACAGTACCCACCCAGGCATCGTAATGATGAAAGCAATAGCCAGATCCCACGTGTGGTGGCCCGGTATCGATGCGGACTTAGAGTCCTGCGTTCACAGATGTAATACATGCTCGCAGTTAAGCAATGCACCCAGGGAGGCGCCGCTAAGTTTTTGGTCTTGGGCCTCCAAACCGTGGTCTAGGGTACACATTGACTATGCAGGCCCGTTCTTGGTTAAAATGTTCCATGTGGTTGTAGACGCGTACACCAAGTGGATTGAATGTGAGATAATGTCGGTTAGCATGTCCGCTGCCACTACTGAAAGCCTACGGGCCATGTTTGCCACTCACGGCTTACCCGATGTCCTGGTGAGCGACAACGGGCCATGTTTTACCAGTGATGAGTTCAAAGAATTCATGACCCATAACGGGATCAAACATGTCACATCTGCCCCATTTAAACCAGCGTCCAATGGTCAGGCAGAGAGCGCAGTGCAAACCATCAAGCAAGGCTTGAAGAGGGTAACTGAAAGCTCGCTGCAGACTCGCCTATCCCGAGTCCTGCTTAGTTACCGCACGAGACCCCACTCATTCACTGGGATCCCACCTGCTGAACTGCTCATGAAAAGAGCACTTAAGACAAGGCTCTCGTTAGTTCACCCTGATCTACATGAACAGGTAGAGAGCAGGCGGCTTCAACAAAGTGCATACCATGATAGCGCAAATGTGTCATGCGAGATTGAAATGAATGATCCTGTATTTGTATTAAATTATGGACAAGGTGTCAAGTGGCTTCCCAGCACCGTCGTGACCAAAGAGAGGAGCAAGGTGTTTTGGGTCAAACTTTCAAATGGACTCATTCACCGGAAATGCTTGGACCAAATCAAACTCAGATTCACAGACTATCCTGAGCAACCCACATTGGACACTATCTTTTTTGATCCCCCAACATACACACCAGTGGCAACCGGCACCACGGTTGACCACGAAGCAGAACCCATCATCCACAGCAGCCCTGCAGAGCCCAACACACCAAGCAGCCCAGCAAGGCCAGCTGCACAGCAGCCCAATGAGGGCCCAACAAATGATTCAACAACACCAGCTTACACACCGAGACGATCAACCAGGGGAAGAAGGGCTCCAGATCGACTCACATTGTAAATAGTTACACTATGACTTTGGTGGGGTGGGGGCGGGGGGAGTGTTGTTATATACGTGGACTTGTATTTACGCTGAACAGCCACTGGAGGGATCATCCTCTGGAATCCCAAGGGATCCCATAATCCCTTGGGAGCGCAGGTATTTAAGGAGGCTTCACAGGTTGGAGAGGCACTCTGGAGACCTGCAATAAAAGACTACGGTCACACTTTATTTTGAGCTCAAAGTGTTCAGTCTGATTCTTTCTCCATACACAACACATAGGGCTAGATTTTCCACATTTTTTGCATGCTTAATGCTCACTTAATGTACATTTTACCACTGACATGACGTATAACGCCAATATATCACCCATTTAGCCACAAAATGGAAACTGATGGCATTTTTCAGAAACTTATCGGCGAGCGTTACTTTCCCCATGTGCATAACGGCGGGAAAAAATACTACCGCACGCCCACTTTTTTTGGGCGGAACCATCAGAATGGACAAAGTCAACGCCCATAATATCGCCCAGTGTTACTTTCCGCACAGAATTAACAGCGAGATTGAATAATATCGACCGCCTTTTTTTTGTCGTAAAGATCACATTTGCCGAAACTAACGGCCATGAGATCACCCGGAGTCACTTTCACCACCTCGCACACATATCGCCCACAATATCGCTCACCCAAAAAAGCCCCCAGAGAAAGTGGAACTAACCGGAACTAATCACAGCGTTATGGACGCCATATTCTACATCACATGTCGCATTCTTTAAAAGGCTGCTCTGCTTCAACCTCGGATGTACTCTGGAGGTCTTTGAAGGTGATGTGAACATCTGTGAAAATATCTTGACCACACTGTGATTGATTGGAATTTAATAGGTGTATTTTTGTCGGGACATTCATTGTTTGTGACGAATCGGTGGAGAGCTATTGCAATGGGGCCTGTCCTTTCTCACCTTCTCTTGGTGACCAATTACATGCTGCAGACTCGAGATGGCTAAAGGTATGCTCCGCAGCATTATGTGCCCAATGCAAGACATACCAGACTGATGAGGAGGACCAGACGTTCCACCCCCCACAAGTACAGGGACAAGTGGTCTTACCTCGACTTGCCCGACACCACCTGCCTTCAGAGACTGCACTTCCACAAACAGGTTATCACTGAGGTATGCCAGCTCATAAGGGGAGATCTGCAGCCTGCCAGCACCATCATTACTGCATTGTCCATCGAGGTCAAAGTCACCGCGACATAGTCGTTCTACGCGTCGGGTTCTTTTCAGGCCTCAGCTGGCGTCATTTGTGGTCTGTCTTAGCATGCCACACATTGCTGCATTAGACAGGTCACTGAAGCCCTGTATGCAGGAGGGACTTAATCAGCTTCCCTATGACCAGGGAGGCACAGACTGAGAAGGCTCTAGGATTTTCCAGAATTGCAAACTTCCCCAAGTGCAGGGAGCAATATGACTGTACGCACATCGCGATGCGGACACCTTTCCAGGATGCAGAGGTTTTCAAGAACTGCAAGGGATTCCACTTGCTGAATGTCCAACTCGTTGTCGACCACCAGCAAATTATAATGGCAGCGAATGCTAAATTTCCAGGCAACATCCACACCGAAGCCGAAAGGCGATACAAGAGTCACAGAGCCACTCACAATATCATGGAGAAAACCATTGGCATGCTTAAGTAGTAATTTAGATGCCTGGACCACTCAGGAAGCGAGATCCAAACCACCCTGAGCAGGTAGCTCAATTCGTGGTGGTGTGCTCCATGTTGCACAACTTGGCGATCAGGAGGGGACAAGAATTGCCTGAAGAGTCTGACAGTCCACCTCAACACAGAGAGGAAGATGAGGACGAGGAGGCGGATGCTGACATCGGCCCAGACAATCAGGCAGATGCTGAAGCCATGCGCCCACCCCCCTGTGGACCACATGAAAGGGCCCATGGTGGCTTGATAGCTGCAAGAGCCTTACATCAGGAGCTCATCAATGATCGCTTTGCCTGAAAGAAAATTTGTGTTATTTACAAGGCTGACACACTGCTGGGTGTGCAGGTTATACACCAATGGTGGGCATCACCTTGGTGATAGTTAAAGTTTAAGTTGATTGAAGTTAAGTCTAATTAAAGCCTTTGATGTTAAGGAATCACCAGCGTGTAACGGTGCAGCTATCTGAGCCAATGCGCAACAAGGTTTTGTTAAATAAAAAACATTTAAACCGAACATTTGTCTGAAATCATCAGTATTTCTGTTGTAGGAAGGCAAAGGCACCTGCTTGATATATAAATATATATGTATGTATGTATGTTTAAAATGTTAGCCAAATATAAAATGGCTGCCAGGAGGCTTAGCAAAGCATGATGGGGGCTCGGTTAGCCAAGTTAGCTAAAGCTGCTGACTGAGCACTGACCCTGCAGAGCCTGGTCTCAGGAATTTCTTGAATCAACAGCTTGAGACAAGATAGTATATAGTACGGAATGTCCTCAAGTCAGTGACCCCCATATAGGGTGCCAAGCAACCATAGAGATAAGCAGCTAGGCACCGGCAGAACCCATGAGCAACGAAGTTAAGGGGGGCCTGGAGAGCATCACACGGATAGGGATCAGCCCCCAACTAGCACAAACTGATCATGCAGCCCCCTGATGTACCAGGGTTAATTCTATTGGCCCATTTAAACCTATATGTAATTTATAATCATTATGATTGGATTGTGTCCAGCCGAAGTGGGCTGAGTAACTGTAATGAACTATTGTAAAACATATAACTATCGATGAATTTCTTTGTTCGGTGAAGTGGAGTGCCTGGAGTTGGACCAGAGGCTCTCTCCCCGCCGGCATAATAAAGGCCGTTTTGGCGTTGGAACCGATCCCGAGTGTCGAGTGATTCTTCCAGGAAGACATTCGCGCTAACAATTTCTATAAAAAACAACCCTCGCCCCACCCCCGCCCTCGCTTCTCCTCCCCACCTCTACCCCTTCCCCTTTCCCTCCTGACTCCAAGCCGCCTGGCTGAGGAGCTCCTCAGGCGATGCTTCAATGAGTGGGGAAGATGACGGCCGAACTGCTGTTTGGACGGATATGAGAGAGGATGATCCTAAGGTGGGAACATGCTCTGAGCCATAAACAAGATGTTGCTCCTGGCTCTCATGGGGGTGCGGCACCTTGGGGTGCAGTGCCGCGCTCCGGGACCACTGGGAACCCGCTGCCACCAATGTTCCTGGCTACCAGCTCCAGGGCCTCCATCATCCCTTCCATGTTATATCTTATTTGTTGGACAAAAACTTGGTGCCAACTATGTTCTTGGTGCTTAGTAGGCTTTTTGCTGCTAGTGAATCTCCCTCGTGCCTCCCACAACAGCTAAACAAGCACACACCACAGCCAGACACGCTTTCAGTCCCTCTCAGCTCCCTCTCTCTCTGTCTCCTCTTCTGTGCATGTCATGATGACCCTTGACCTCCTGAATCGCGGGAATCGAGTGTTGCCATGCCATTGCTAAGGACGGCAAAATTTTATGGCAGAAGGTTAGAGAGATTTAACGAAGACTAGGTGCTTTGAGAATGAATGAGAAGCCGGCGATCTGAAAACCCATTTTTATCACCTATGCTGTAAATAACGCCCATTTTTGGGCGATATGCACAAAAGTGTAAAATCTAGCCCATAGTCTTTCATATCACTGTTCAGTCCTGGCCAGTAAACGGATTCTCTGGCACGTCGAAGAGTACTCTCGATGCCAGTGTGAGCAGCATGAAGTTGCTGACAAAGATCGGATCTCAGAGTTTTTGGTATGACACAACGATAGCCTTTGAAGACTGTGCCATCCTGTGTTGTGAGTTTGTCACGAACTTTGAAGAATGCCTACGTTTCAGGCGGGCATTCATGTGTCGTTTCTGGCCATCCCGTTGTGATTTGTTGCATGACCAATTGTAGTGTGGAGTCGATTGCAGTTGTGTGTGTATGGTCGTCAGTCCTTGTTTGGAGAGAGGGAGAAAGTCCAATATGTGGATGCATTCCACTGCAATTTCAGTTGGTGAATCTCTCCACGTTTTTGAGGTATGCGCGCGAGAGGGTGTCTGCTACCTACATTTCTTTTCCTGGTTGATACTTTATTTTGAAGTAATATTGGTTGTAGCCGCTTGGATGCTGCAGCTAATGGCTTGCATCCTATAGCAACCAAAGGCTTATGGTCTGTTCATAGCCTGATCTAACAACCATATACATATTGAAGGTTTTATTCCATTCCAAAGACTTGAGCAAGCAGCTCATTTTCGATTCGCGTTTCTGCTGGAATGAGCACTCGGCTCACGTATGCAATTGGTTGTCCCTGTTGCAGAAGGACGAACCCAAGACCCTTGCTCGAAGCATCTCGTTGACCTTCGATTGCAAATTTGTGGTCAAAGTACCTGAACACCAGAGAAGCTGGCACTTGTTGTTTGATAGCTTCAAACACTTTGTCTTGTTCTTCACTCCCTTTCCAGATCATGTCTTTATGAATAAGCAAAGGCTCGCTGAGGTCTGAAAGATCTAGCAAGAACTTTGCAAGATACTTTGTCATGCTGAAAAATCATTGTACATCTGCGACATCCTGCGGTTTCTGCATTTCGTTGATTGTGACCACTTTTCTTGGGTCGGCTTTGAGTCCACCACTAGTCAATATGTGACCCATGTATTTCACTTGGGAGCTCTTTTATTTGAACTTATCAAAGTTTAGTTTGATGTTTCGCTCTCTGCATCTCTACATGAATTTTCGTAAGTTTGCGTCATGATCGTGAATGGCCTCTTTAAGCGTCTCACTGCATCCAGTGATCAAGATGTCATCTGCAATCTTGTAGACTCCATCTAGACCCTCGAGGATTTGGTCTAGTTTCTGCTGGATAATTTCCGGGGCAGGACTAATGCCAAATGGCATTCTATTATATTGATATCATCCCCATAGAGTCTGGAAGGTCGTGAGGTAGGATGAATCTGTGTCTAGTTCACATTGCAAGAAACCCTCCTTGCAGTCTGCTTTAGTGAAGAACGTTACATTTGACATCTGTGGCAAGATGTCATCGATCACAGGAAGTGTTCATGTTTTAGGGCATTGTTCAGATGTTGAGGGTCGCTACAGACTCGTATCTTTCCATTTGGCTTTTGTACAGTAACTAGACTGGATACCCAGTCCATCGGTTCAACCACTTTCGTGATGATTTGTCATTTTTCCAAACAATCGAGTTCCTCTTTCAGCATTTTTTTAATCGCTATTGGCACCCGTCTAGGTGGCACTAGTGCTGGTGTCGCTGATTCCTTAAGTTCAAGGTGAACTGTCCCTGGTGTGTGTCCAAGTACCCTAAACACATCCGGATACACATTGTTGACATCAGTTTTTGACGCTCACAAGATATTTGCCTTGTTTGTAGATTGCGATTCGCATGGTTCATTTGTTACTGTGATATTCTGATACTGCACTCGTATCAGTTGTAGCTGTTAAGCAGTGCGTGAGCCAATCAGTGGTGCGCTTTGGTCCTCAATGATCACAAAGGGCACAACGTACTTTTGCTTGTTCTTTGTATTTTCCAGTGATATATTATAAGTTCTGGCCACTAGAATAGTTGCATGATTGTCATATAGTGACAGTGTTGTCTTAGATTATTTTACCTTTAAGCCTTTAGGTAAGTATCTGAGAGGTAGCACATTGCATGTGGCTCTGCAATCTATTTGCGTTTTTACCATTTGACCTTTAATGGAGAAGGTAGCCATAATCTTGTTAGGATACTTTCTGTTGGCTTTGACCTTGGTTGTGTGATCCACTTTACCAAGCATTTTTACAGTCATGACTTCTAAAATCAGAATCATAACTCTCTTCATATAGTGCATGAACTTTTGACTTGCCCTTATTTTTAGGGTTATGTGTAGACTTCTGCTTCAATCCACTCTGCCTGCACTTTTGAGAAAAGTGATTTTTTTGCCACAACTTGTGCAGGTCTTCCCATATGCTAGGCATTTCGTTTTTGACAGCTCATGTCTTTTACCACAATATCTGCAATTGTTCTTGAGCTCTTTGTCTTCTTTTTTTGTGGGTCGGGGTTTTTGTCTGACAGCTTTGACATCTTCAGAGTCTGTTTTAGTGAGTTTCATGGATTATATTTGCGCAACTGTGGCCTCTGTAGCTTTACAGAGCATCACACATTTATTGAGTGTTAGGCTTGATTCTTGCAACAGCCTCTTATGCAGAGTGTTATCAGATCTCTGATGAAATCATCCCTCAAATTGAAGAAATCACATGACGATGCAAGCTCCCTCACTTTCACTGGATATCTGCCAAAATAGTCATCCCCTTGTTGTTAAACTGGTACCATTCATAGATGATGTTGGTTTTACTTTTACAGTGCTTTTCCCAGAGCTTCAAAATAATCTAAATTTCCTGCTTGTCTTCCCCTGATTTGTAGGGAAGATTATTGTGCATATCTAGGGTATCTCTGCCAATAGCAGTGATAAATGATACAACCCTAATTCTATCTGTTTTTTCCACAATATTCATGATAATTTCATAGCTGTCCCACAGCTATTTGAATTTTTTCCAGTTGGCTTTCAAACCGCCAATCACCTGCAATGGAGGTGGGAGAGGAATGTGCGTAGGAGTTGGCATCGTGGTGGTGATGATAGCTCGCTACAGTTTAGGACTTTGAGTTTGTCACTTACATGTATACAGTTCAAATACCCAGAGGACTAGAACATGTCTAATAGTAAAATATCATGGCCATGTATTTGTAGAAATACTTTTTCAATCAAGGCTTTACAATAGCTTATGCTATCTTAAGTTTACTTTACTAATGCCTCTAGAATACTTTACAAGCTTATGACTATTTATCACCCTTCACAGATCCACGCGCGATATGTAGGAATCATACCCTGCACTGCCCTGCTTAACGTTGATTTCGATCAGCTTGATAAAGTCTTACAGTTCCAATATTTCATTCATAGATGCGTTCGACGAAAGATCGGAAGTCTCCACTTCTGACACCCTGTGTTTTATAGTCTCTTGAACATTCTTAGTTCAAATGAACTCTATTTATTTGGGAGATCTCAGACAGCCATGTGCAGATTAAAATGGAGTTCCTCCTCGGACAAGCAGGGTTCTTAAATACAGAACCAGGGCACTAGAGCTATACCTTATATCATTACAAATGTAAATGACAATAAAGAAGTGGGACCAGCAACCTGCCCAATAGTGCTGGCTCCGGGGAATGCCAGGAGTGGGATGGCAATAGTCCCTGGGGCAATGGTGGAAGGCACATTGGACCCTGATTTAGAGGGAGTAAAATCAGTAGTGGGCATCTCCCCCTCTTCTCCGGTCCAAGATTGTTTCCTTTTGGGTTGGACCAGTCACATCTTTAGAGCTCTTCTGCCCCCTTTAAGTTTTCCGCCTCCTCTTCTATCCCTGGAGCATGTGTGTCCAGCTTTTTCCACCATTGTAGAGGTGGCTTACGTCTTGGTACCAGAGATATTGTCGGGAGCTTACTCTGCATCTGTAATGACCCCTAACCCAATATATTGTATTGGGGTTGTGGCATGGTTGAGGCAGCAGGTGGAAGTCTCACTCTGCCCCATCTCCAGTGGGATAGAAACATCCAAGACAGTGAATGGTTTCTTAAATAATTTTGTGGATAAGCAATTTTTCTAGACAATTTGCTCTTTTGCAAACTTGAAAGATTTGCAGTACTTCAGTGAGCAGGTAAAGATTCAATGCTTGTTTGTGAAGTGATGATACTGATTTTATCTTCTCCCAAGCAGGAATATAACAACCATGAGTGTAGTTCATATTGGTGATATGTGTAGTGCCTGGCCAAGTACAGCAGCTCCCTCAGTTAATGAAATGAAAATGAAACCATTCCACAAATAACTTTGACATTTATCCAAGCATTAGATTGGATCTTGTGGAACATGGGAGTTGAGATTAAGATTGTTGTAAGCTTGAGACTGGAGAGATGTTCCAATCACCATAAATCATAGCTTATTCATTCTGCTATTGCTAGACCCTAGGATTGCAAAGCATCCCTTGCTGATGGTGTAGACCAACAGCCAATGCTGTATGTGCAGCATACATTTCGTTTGGCAATATTCCTACTTCCATAGTGAAGGCTATAAAAAAATGTCTTTACTCAGAGGGTGATTAGACTGTCAGGTTCTCTGCCAAAAAATCATTGCCGAAACTGAACCTACGAGTATTTTTTAAAAAGGAAAGTCGATTGAAAAAGAGGGATATTAAAGGCTGTGATGAGTTAGCAAGCATGTGGAGAAAAATGCTGGTGCAGTCTATGGAACTGAATATCAGGCGCTGCATATAACGGACAGCTGGTCCGATATCACCCATTGTGCAGCAGCGGCCGAGACTAATTCTAGACCAATACATCATTTGCTAATTTTCCAAAAGATCTAACCTATTTACCATAGAATGAGTGCCTTGTTTTGTATCCCAGCCTCAGAAAGATATCTCACTGTATAGGATCCGCTGGGGCAGAGTGATCCTAATATGAAAGAACTTCACATTACGTTTGAGAGTGGCTTGCCTAAGTCTGAAACTAGAGTCTTAAACTTAAATAATGCCAATCATATAGGTATGAAGGGTGAGTTGGCTAAGGTAGTTTGGAAAAATAGAGTAAAAAGTGTGGCAGTAGATAAGCAGTGGCTAGCAGTTAAAGAAATATTTCAGAATTCTCAACAAAAATACATTCCATTGAGAAACAAAAACTACACAAGAAAAGTGATCCATCCATGGCTAACTAAAGAAGTTAAGGATAGCATTAGATTGAAAGAAGAAGCATATAATGTTGCAAAGAATAGTAGTGAGCCTGAGGATTGGGAGAGTTTCAGAAACCAGCAAAGGATGACCAAAAAATTGATGAAAAGGGAAAAAAATAGATTATGAGAGAAAACTAGCAAGAAATCTAAAAACAGATTGTAAGAGCTTGTACAGTATATAAAAAGGAAGGGAGTAGCAAAAGTAAACATTGGTCCCTTTGAGGCTGAGGCAGGAGAAATTATTATGGGAAACAAGGAAATAGCAGAAATGTTAAACAAATGTTTTGTATCTGTTTTCACAGCAGAAGATGCAAAAAGCATACCTAAAATGGTGGGGAACCAAGGGTCTAATGAGAATGAGGAACTTAATGTAATTCATATACGTAGAGAAAAAGTACTAGAGAAATCAATGGGACTAAAAGCCCAGAAATCCCCTGGACCTGACGGCCTACATTGTAAGGTTCTAAACGAGGTGGCTGCAGAGATAGTGGATGCATTGGTTTTGATTTTTCAAAATTCCCTAGATTTTAGAATAGTCCCAGCAGATTGGAAAGTAGCAAATGTAACACCGCTATTCAAGAAAGGAGGGAGAGAGAAAACATGGAACTACAGGCTAGTTAGCTTGATATCAATTGTTGGGAAAATGATGGAATCCATTGTTAAGGAAGTGGTATCAGGGCACTTAGAAAATAATAACATGATTAGGTAGAGTCAACATGGTTTTATGAAAGGCAAATCGTGTTTGACAAATTTATCAGAGTTTTTTGAGGATGCAACTAGAAGGGTAGATAAAGGCGAACTAGTGGATATAGTATATTTAGATTTCCAAAAGGCAATCGATAAGGTGCCACATAAAAGATTATTACACAAGATTGGAGGTTGTTATGGGTGCAATAAAGGTTCAAACTGAGTACTGTTTAACTAAGCAAGGTACAACCTTGGCTCTGCTTTATTTATGCCCAAAATTCTTGACTCTCAAAATAGCTGGCCTTTTATACCTTGTGCGTGCTGCTCAGTGGCCTCCAACAATGACGCCATCTGGTGGCTACAAACAAAATGTACATACATGACAATACCCTCCTCTGAGATCTTATCACAGTCTTTCACAGGTTGAGACGGCCTGGTGCTTTGCGCTCCCGGGTTGACCGTCTCAGTTCGATTCCAGCCTTGAGTGAGTGTTCGGGGTCTGTTGTGGCTGATGGCTGGATGACTGACTTGTTGGGGGGTGGCAGTGGCCATGTCAGGAATTGCAAGTCCATTTTTATTGAACAGGTCCATGATGGGAATTCCGGGTTCACTGATGATCCTTGAGTCCTCTGAAGACTGCTGGTTGGTTGGTTGATCGTCTATGGTTTCTTCGTCCGACTGTTCAAGCTCATCTGTGTGCCTCAGCTTTGTCTGATCCATGTGTTTCCTGCAAGTTTGTCCATTCTTGAGCTTAATAATGAATACGCTGTTGCCCTCCTTGGCCATGACCGTACCAGCGATCCATTTGGGACCCGGACCATAGTTCAACACATATACAGGATCATTAACAGAAATCTCGCATGACACAGTTGCGCGATCGTGGTACCCTTGTTGACTTGTCTTCTGTATTCAACATGATTACTTAAATCCGGGTGTACCAGAGATAGGTTAGTCTTAAGACCTCTTTTCATCATGAGTTCAGCAGGCGAGACCCCTGTGAGTGTGTGGGGTCTTGTCCTGTAACTCAGCAGTATGCAGGACAAATGGGTCTGTAGAGACCCTTGGGTTACTCTCCTCATGCTTTGCTTGAAAATTTGTACTGCACATTCAGCTTGCCCATTGGATGCAGGCTTGAACGGTGCTGACCTTACATGTTTTATGCCATTAAGTTTCACAAACTCCCGAAACTCCTGATTGGTGAAGCACAATCCATTGTCGCTCATCACTATGTCAGGCAGATCATGTGTCACGAACATGACATTGAGATTCTCTATGGTTACTGTGGGCGTACTGGATGACATGATTATGCATTCTATCCACTTCAAATAAGCATCCACCACCATTAAAAACACCTTGCCCAGGAAGGAACCTGCAAAATCTACATGGATCCTCGACGAAGATTTGGATGGCCACGACCACAGACTCAGCAGCGATTCCGCTGGTGCTTTGCTGAGCTGCATGCAAGTGTTGCACTGATGCACGCATGCTTCCAGCTCAGAATAAATTCCTGGCCACCATACATGGGACCTGGCGATGGCCCTCATCATCACTACACCAGGATGTGTGCTGAGTAATTCACGCACGAACTTCTCTCTCCCTTTCTTGGGCATTACAATGCGATTGCCCCACAATATGCAATATGCTTGAATAGACAGTTCGTCCTTGCGACGAATGTACGGTTTGGCCTCCTCGCACATTTGCTTCGATATGGCAGACCAATCGTCTTTGAGGATGAAACACTTTACCACCGATAAAATCGGTTCCTGGCCGGTCCAGGTCTTAACTTGTGGAGCCGTGACAGGGGTTCCTTCACTCTCAAAAGCATCCATGATTAACATTACATCCGCCGGTTATGGCGTTTCCACCCCCCAGTGTGGGCAATGACAACCGGCTCAAAGCATCAGCACAATTCTCTGTGCCAGGTCTGTGGCAAATGACATAATCATAGACATATAATGTCAGTGCCCACCTTTGGATGCGGGATGAAGCGTTGATACCTTTACCTTTGGAAAACAATGAAATGAGCGGCTTGTGATCAGTCTCTAATTCGAACCTCAGACCGAACAGGTATTTTTAACATTGTACACACACGCTAAAGCTTCTTTTTCTACCATGTTGTAGGCTCTTTCTGCTTTAGACAAACTTTTGGATGCATACACGACAGGTTGAAGTTTCCCCGACTCATTGGCTTGTTGGAGTACGCAACCAATTCCATACGACGATGCGTCACAGGCCAAAACTAAACGTTTACACGGGTCATAATGTACCAGCAGCTTGTTCGAGCAAAGCAGATTGGTGGCTTTCTTGAAAGCTCTGTCTTGCGATGTGCCCCACACCCAGTTGTTGCCTTTTCTCAATAGCATGTGCAGTGGTGCTAGTAAGGTGCTCAACTTAGGTAGGAAGTTACCAAAGTAGTTGAGTAGACCCAGGAATGAACGCAGCTCTGTCACATTCTGTGGCTTGGGTGCATTCTTGATGGCCTTGGTTTTCACGTCAGTAGGTTTGCTGCCATCAGCGACGATTTTCCTCCCAAGGAATTCGACCTCCAGTGCCATGAAGACGCACTTTGACCGTTTCAGTCTGAGTCCCACTCTGCCCAAACACAGTAGAACCTCTTCCAGGTTGTTCAGATGTTCCTTGGAGTCATGACCAATGATCAGGATGTCATCTTAGAACACGACAGTTCCAGGAACGGACTTCAGTAGACTTTCCATATTCCTCTGGAATATTACTGCAGCTGAGCAGATTCCGAAAGGGCACCTGTGGTAACTAAACAGTCCTTTGTGCGTGTTAATGCACGTAAGTCTCTTCAATGTCTCGACCAACTCCTGTGTCATACAGGCCGACGTCAAGTCTAGTTTTGTGAGGGACTTCCCTCTGGCTAGCATCGCAAACAAGTCATCGGTCTTCGGTAACAGGTACTGATCTTGTTTCGAAACCCTGTTGATCGTAGCCTTGTGGTCTCCATAGATTCTGACTGTGCCATCACTTTTCAGCACAGGAACAATGGGGCTGACCCATTCATTAAATTCGACCGGTGATATGATCCCTTCAGGCTGGAGTCTGTCCAGTTCAATTTCGACCTTCTCCCTCATCATATACGGCACTGCCCGAGCTTTATGATGGATGGGTCTAGCATCTGTCTCCACATAGATCTGCATCTTGGCTCCCGTGAAGTTGCCGATACCCGGTTCAAACTGCGAGGGGAACTTGCTCAATATTTGGGCACATGTATCTTCCTCCGATGACAACGCCTTTATGTCATTCCAGTCACATCTGATTTTCTCCAACCAGCTACTGCCGAGCAGCGTTGGGCCTTTGCCTGGAATAATCCACAGCGGTAACTCGTGAACCGCACTGTTATATGACACATTAATTTGTGCACTGCCAATCACCTTTATCAGTTCTTTGGTGTACTTGCGCAGCTTGGCGTTAACAGGGCTCAGCCTGGGCCTCGCGGTCTTAGTATCCTACAGCTTATTAAATGCCCTCTCGTTCATAATCGATTGACTCGCTCCCGTGTCCAGTTTCATCGATACCGGTATCCTGCTAAATTTCACATTAATCAAAATTGATTTACTCTTGGTTATGAAAGAGTACAGTCCATACACTTCCTCCTCTGGCATCTTAGATTGCGTATCCGGATCCGCGCTAGTCTGAGTCTCATCCTCCACATGGTGTGTCGCAGCTCGCTTGCTCATCTGCGGACACTTGCGCTGGCGATGCCCCACTCTCAGACAGCCTTTGCAACTATATTGCTTAAATCGGCACTGCTGGTGCCAATGATTTCCCCCACAACACCAACACGGAGAAGTCGGATACATTCCCGCTGGCGGACTTTGGGCAGCCACAGGTTTCGCGAACGCAGCCGGATAGGCCCTGCCATGTGCCGCTCTGCCGAACGCCGAATCAATCGCATTTACAGTATTTGTCGAGGTTCGGTTCTTCACCGCTATTTGCTTTAGACTTCGGTCCGTCGTCATACATGATTGAGCGATCTGGATGGCCCTTTTTAAATCCAACTCCTCCACTGCGATGTTTGCGCAGGATCACCTCGTGGTTGATACTGATAAAAAAAAAGTCCCGCAGCATGTCTGCCAACACCGTTCCGATCTTGCATGGTTTCGCTAGACGTCTCAGGCCGGCAACGAATTACGCCACGCTCTAGCCCTCCAATCGAAAGTGTGTATAAAACCTGTATCTCGAGATGATGATGCCATCATCTGGCTTGAGGTGCTCCCGTATCAATGTACACAACTCCTCGTACATTTTCTCTGTTGGATTACTAGGCATGAGTAGATTCTTTATCAGACCGTATATCTTTGAACCGCACACAGTGAGGAACATGGCCCGGCACCAATCTGCATCGTCGACCCCCTTCATTTGTTGGCCACGAAGTACTGGTTCAAACGGCTCACAAAGTCTGCCCAATCTTCTCCCTCCATGAATCGCTCTAAAAATCCAATCGTGCTCATTTTGCAAACATAGGTTCTTGTATTCTCGTCGCCAAATGTTATGTAAGCAATAAAGGTTCAAACTGAGTACTGTTTAATGAAGCACGGTACAACCTTGGCTCTGCTTTATTTAGGCCCAAAAGGCCTGACTCTCAAAATGGCTGGCCTTTTATACCTGAGCAGCACCATGTGCGTGCTGCTTAGTGGCCTCAAACAATGACACCATCTGGTGGCTACAAATAGAATGTACATACATGCCAGAGGTAAAATATTAGCATGGATAGAGGATTGGTTAATGGACAGAAAACAGAGAATAAATGAGTCTTTTTCAGGTTGGCAGGCTGTAACTGGTGGGGTGCCGCAAGGATCAGTGCTGCGGCCTCAGCTATTTACAATCTATATTGATGACCTAGATGAAGGGACCGAGTGTAATGTATCCATGTTTGCTGATGATACAAAGCTAGGTGGGACACTAAGCTGTGAAGAGAACACAAAGCGTCTGCAAAGGGATATAGATAGACTAAATGAGTGGACAGTAAGGTGGCAGATGGAGTATAATGTGGGAAAATGAGAGATTATTCACTTTGGTAGGAAGAATAGAAAAACAGAATATTTTTAAAATGGTGAGAAACATTTAAATGTTGGTGTTCAGAGAGATTTGAGTGTCCTTGTACAAGAAACATAGAAAGCAAATGGCATGTTGGCCTTTAGTGCAAGAGGGTTGGAGTATAAGAGTAAGGAAGTCTTGCTACAATTATATAGGGCCTTGATGAGACCACACCTGGAGTACTGTGCACAGTTTTGGTCTTTTCTAAGGAAGGATATACTTGCCTTGGAGGCGGTGCAACAGAGGTTCACTGGACTGATTCCTGGGATGAGAGGGCTGTCTTATGATGAGAGACTGTGTAGAATGGGTCTATACTCTCTGGAGTTTAGAAGAATGAGAGGTGATCTCATTGAAACATACAAGATTCTGAAATGGATATGACAGGGTAGATGCTGAGAGGTTGCTTTCACTGACTGGAGTGTCTAGAATTAAGGGGCACAGACTCATGATAAGGGATAGGCCATTTAAGACAGAGATGAGGAGGAATTTCTTCATTGATAGAGTTGTGAATCTGTGGAATTCTCTGCCCCAGAGGACTGGGGATGCTGAGTCTAACTATATTTAAGGCTGTGATAGATAGATTTTTGGAGTCTAGGGGAATCAAGGGATATTGAGATCGGGCAGGGAAGTGTTGAGGTCGATGATCACCCATGATCTTATTGAATGCCGGAACAGGGTTGAGGGACCATATGGCCTACTCCTACTCCTATATCTTATGTTCTTATGATATGCCTACATTGGCCTTCATGTTATAAAGGCAAGCTTATTCCTGACAATAACTCTTTTCACTGCTGCACTCAGTTTTGTTTTATGTGTGTCATAGATTCAAGTGTCACTATTTTAGTATTCGATTAAAGGGTGAGTGTGGCTTTCAGCACTAGGTACTGCTGCTGCCACTTTCTGCAATAGCTTCACATTTGACCATTAGCCAGGCGCCCTATAAATTGTTAAAGTTTTCTCTTGAAGAAAGAAAAAATCATGAAGCAGTTTGGCATAGAGCACGGGAGCTCTTTCACTGAAAATTTGCTTTTCTTTATTCGTAAATGAAATCAGTTTCACTGTTATATACGGTAAATATAGTGGACACTCTTGTGTTGATCTATTAATTTCAAACTTTAGGGCCCGACTTTCGTTGCTGTCCCTCCCGCAGCCGCCGAGGTCCCGCCGGTAACGGTAGTTTTCTGGGCGATTGCTCCGGAACCGCCCATCTGCCTTCGAGGTTCCGCCCAGCGCGAACTTGGTGTGGAAGGGTCCCGCCCACATCACATCATCCCGCCCGCCCATGCCGGATGTCTGTAAACAGCCAATTTGATGCTTTTTGCTGGCCTCTCGTCAACCTGCCGCCCGTCAGAAGGACCGCTCTGGAAGAGCAGGTCTGAGCTGGGCGGCAGTCAACCAACACTTTTAGATCGGGTGGGTGGGAGGGAGGGCGACAGAGGTGGAGTGCAATGGGGCAGCACTCCCACATCGGGTGGGAGGGAGTGCTGGTGACCATCACATCACAGCAGCCAGTCGGATTCTGCACCATAGCAGTGGGACTGCTGGAAAGATGTTAGGTCAATGTTGCATTACTTTCTTGCTGATGGTGATGTTTAAATTGGATGTCATAAAACCGACAGAAATGTCTCTAAGCTAATGGAGGCCTTTTTTTTGCACCTTGCTGAAAGTCCTTCATTGAGAAGGCCAATGGCAAAGGGAAAATTATTATGAGTGACTGAAAAGTGTTCAGCATCTCACATTTTGTACATCCAAGCTGATTCATTAATTGTCTCACACAATGTACTGCAATGTAACTGATGACCCATGTCATCTCATGGGTGGCACTCCTTCATGTTTGGTCTCTCAAAAAGTGGGTTGAAGTGCAAGCCTTAAGGTGCCCTGCAACTTGGTTAACTAGAGTAATTGAATGGCAGCCTTCCTGCATTCATTGTCATCTTGCGATGACCTGATGACAGGACCCATTATACACTGCAGTCAGATGTGGATGGGAAGATATTCCTGATAAAGCAAATGGCCTGAGGGACAGATGTGTGTTTCGCACAACACTCCAGCCAATGAAAGCAACCTCACACATGACGTTAAAATGACACACACACAAACAGAGTGTCAACAATGTGAGTGTATTTACAAGTGCACAATGACAAACGTTCCATAACATTATGACATATACATACATTTACATGAGGAAGCAACACCCGCCCCTCTACCCGGTACCACCATCTCTCTTCCCCCCTATCCCCCCAATTGCAGCGATGCCCGATTTCCTCTTCCTCCCCACGCTTACATGACAGCATTGTCCTCCCCTGCCCCTCACTGCCTCTGGTTGAAGAGGTTGTGCAGGAAGGCAGCGGGATGTGTGCAGACATGTGCGTATCAGTGAGAACGTAGGCCGCGGGACCGAAGGTTGTGAGGCTGGGGGCTTGCACCACACGTGCAGAAGCCATCTCCTGCCTTATGGCCTCAATGCTTTCTATTGTGCGCTCCAACACTGTGAGGAGGTGCTCCATCCTTTGATCATGCTGCTGGGTGAATGTGGTGATGCTGCCAGCTATCCCAGCCATGGTCTGCAGCATCTCGCGACCTACCTCCATGCCGGTGGTTGATAGCTGGACCATCTGGTTCATTAGAGCGAGCCGTGCTGCATCCGCAGGTGGTTGCTCGCTGCTGCTGAGTGCTGGCGCCTTGCTTCCCTTTGAGCCACGGCCTCTGCGCTTGCTTGAGCTTGCTTCAGTTCAGTCTGTTGGAAACCCCAAGTAATCTGAGCCTGATGCCGACACTTAGCTGATGTCAGCCGCTTCCGGCTCCTCCACGTGAAGGGGCACAAATATGGGCCCTTCTCCCTCCTCTCTCTCCTCTTCTTCCTGGCCCTGGGCGGCAGAGCTGGGAGCGGTGGACATGGGTGATGTGGGTTGGGTGTGAAGGAAGGATCCGGTGTCCTCAGGTGTGGAGAACGTTGGGGTGGGAGATGCTGGGGTGTGACGGTTTCTGTGAAGGCCAGAGGTCGATGATCTCTCCAGATCCGTGGTGTCCATCTCAGCATCTGCAAGTAGAGGACAACATTTCAGTCTGTGGAGAGGGGGGGTGGGGGGTGGTAGTGAACCTGAGATGTGAGCCGTTCCATCTCACATTATGCCAGCAAGGAATTTCATCTCTACATGACCATACCAATAATGGGCAACAAAGTATGCGTCCAACCGCAAGTGACTTAACATTGCATGTACTTTCATGCCATGAGTGTCGCTGACACCAGAGATGAGTGTAGCCTTACCCTGCGGTAGCACCAGATCTGCATAAACATTTGTGGTTGGAATGCGGCGATGACCCACTAATGCCAACGCAAGCTCCTCCAGCCTCGTGAATTGGACCACATCTTCTGCGCCCCCTCCGGTCGCACTCAGGCTTGCCTGTTTGGCTGCTTGTTTTCTCTACACAAAGAAACGTTGCAGCCTTTACGCCCCTTGCTAATGCCCCCCACACACACTCACACACATACACACAAACACACACATAAACACATCATGCGCACAACCTTCTTG
The DNA here is from genome assembly GCF_044704955.1 of Pristiophorus japonicus. NCBI lineage: Eukaryota > Metazoa > Chordata > Chondrichthyes > Pristiophoridae > Pristiophorus > Pristiophorus japonicus. The sequence goes on from NC_091982.1 coordinate 222,617,828, forward strand.
ATCGTGAACAGGAGGGGGCGAATACATTTGTGCTCACTTTAGCTGCTGCCACCAAATCGTTCGACCATTTGTGGCATTGGTCCCCATCCCACTCCACGTTGCCAATTGCACTGACTATCTGACCTATGTCCATCCAAAGACATCGGTATTGGGCTGGTGGAGCATGCCACGCCCATCCCGGGTGAGTTCGCTGTTCCTGCGCTCCACCTCTGTCACTAGCTCCACCAACTCCTGCTCATTGAACCACGGAGCTCTGGGCCTGGTTTTGCCAGTCTTCATTGACGATTTATGCCCACTCATCCTCTATAATGAGAGGAATGGCTGCTCTAGAGTCTGGGTATAAATTTGTCACACTGGCCCTCTCTTCAACTCAGACTGCCCCCTCTCCAATGCCGCCTCTGCTCTCTAACCTCCAACTCTCTCCTCTCTCTGCTCTCGCTCCTCTGTCTCCCCTGTCTCCTCTGTCTCGCCTGTCTCCCCTGTCTCCTCTCTTCTCTGTCTCCTCTCTCTCCTCGCTTCTCTGATTCCTCTCGCTCCACAAAACTACAAAAATAACCCACTGAAATCTCACGCTTGCGCAGTGGAGGCCCTCTGAAGACACCTGAGTGGAGAGGTCTCCACCTGACGCTGTCTAATGACGTTTGCCGTTGAGTCCCACTCCCACCCGCTCCCTCCCACCGACTGCTGCCGACTGCCACTCCCGCTGCCGCCCACACAACGGTGACAAAATTGGCTCGCAACCAGACCCGGCGGCAGCGGGTGCATAAAACAGACCTCCCGCCTGGTGCCGGCTGAGAAATGAGCGGTCCAACCCACTTTGTTCCCTCCTGATTTTACAATATGTAATTAATACGGAAAATATTTCCAAAATAAGTTATGCTTAAGTTAATTTATTGAAGCAAGGTACAGTTTTTAACCTTGTCATATGCACTGAGAAAACTAAACAGAATAAACTCCTTGTAAAGCTGGAAGTACAGATGGTAATGCATTGCACTTTTTAGCAAAATGGGGAAAAAGACAGCAGCAGAGATAATAGAATGGCTTAAGTTTGCCTGTATTTTAAACGGTGCTCTGCTTGGTTGCTATAGTTCATTTTTGTATTCAATGGTTGACACTTTCTACAATTGTCACTCACTGCAAAAGAATACGATTGACGTTCAAAACCTCCCTTTTTTCATCTTTTTATTCTGATAATTTGCCTCCTTCACCTCTTGGATACTGTCAGGTGTTTGTGTGTGGGCTTCGTAACAACATTATCAGCTGGTAATCAGTCATGACTGGGGTCCAACCTTTGCTTGTCCATCTGTACTCTACTAAAGGTTGATGTTCCCCATCACAACGTCACTACATCAACAACAACTTGTATTTAATGACAAACATCCCATTTGCTCCTATAGTTTATCATAATTCCAATCAGGTGAACAAACTATTACTGCCCAACTTTGTCTTAAGGAGAAAATAGCCATCTACTCAATACCAAGCAATTTACGATACAGTAATGTTGTACCATTGCAAATCATATAAATTAAAACAGTATCACATGAGCATGCACCAAAGAAGTGATCTGTGCTACTTCAAATACTTAAAAAACAGTACAAAATATCAATTTGTTCCATTTGTCACTCGACCTGATATCATATCAAAACATTTTTTACAAAGCAATGAATACAGATGTTAAAGTGGTGCTTGCTACCTTTGTAGTTTTTACTTGAAAATCTTAGAGATTGGTTTATCAAATCCAACTTACCAGCATGGCTTTGTGCTTGAAAGATTCCTGATCACTGCTTACTTTGAATACAGCCTGTGATATTACAAAAGGTATGAAATTAAATAAGCAAATAACATTAACTGAAGCTGTGCAAAACAGATCATCTGTTTCAATTGTTTTGCTTTTGGTGATTGCTTGTGGTCATTCCAATGAGGTATGTCAAGGTTGGAGAAAGGAATTCCATGTCATTGTTGACACCCAGTGACTGCATCAAAAACTGTACAATTGTTTAGATTCAGAGTAAAGTTCTCTCTGTTCTTCATCAGAAAGGAAGCTTGACTCCAGCCTCAGGTGACCAATGTGATCTTATTTTTTCCTCTAACAGTTTGGGTATGGGTATTTAATACTATCAATTAGTATTTAGGTTTAGACAGTGTAATGCTATTGACATGTATCATTAACAATTTGGTTGGTGTTATCTCATCTGATTTCACTTTGGACTCTTACAAGCATCAGAGGTACACTTGGGTAAGATTTGATGACCCAAGTTCCAGAAGTGGCAGGATAATATGCATCATCCAGTCCCCAAACTGGAAAGGTTCAACCATGTCCTTATTCTTTAGTATGACAGGAATGGACACTTTATACTGGAGGGCATTCTATTCAGATGCTATGATCCTATTCCGTAACCTCCGGATTACTTGGGGTCTTATTAAACTTTGTCCTTAGTTAAGCATCCAATGTCGATATGCAATTTCCTGCTATTATATAATCTTAATAGTTTCTTTGCAGAAACCCATGACAACTGGTTCACAGAAAATGAAAATAATGGACAAATGTTTTATATTTATATGTTTTATTAAAATTCTTGACTCTCTCCATACTTCCTGTCTTCAAAATCTTATTTTCTGTTTCACACTTTTTTCATACTTTTAGGCAATTTTTTCCATTATAAATTCCTATGTCTGCATTTATAATGGAACAGGATGGCTCTGTCATCCAAATTTCTGAACTGCTTCTCTCAGCTTAGAAACCACCTTGGCTATTCTTGAAATGACGTTTCCTCTTGGGTAAGTTTGGTCGAAACTTTGAAATGTAACAGTTTTTGGTATTAATTTTATTTATGAATCTTTTATTTCTCCCCGCAACTTTTACAATTGTAGCATCTCCCTGCGCCAGTATACCCAACATCAGGCCTACTGCTGCTCCTGCTCCCTTGTTCTATGGCAGCACTCCCCACCTGAGGCCTTTCTCTAATTCACCGTACTATGCAGCGTGAGGACACAAAAGAGAAACCCCTTACTACAGCCAAAACATTTGCAAACAGGTTGAAGGTTCAAAAGGAACCTAAAATAGAATAAAGAACAAATGGCGGCTCTGTCTTCTCAATTAGCAGTAGCGGTAAACTGGTATTCAGAGAACAAAACTAACAGGATTAACAGGTTATTTCACAATTGCTTGTTTTCATCATCATAGGCAGTCCTTCGAAATTGAGGAAGACTTGCTTCCACTTCAAAAGTGAGTTCTCAGGTGACTGAACAGTCCAATTCAGGAATTACAGTCTCTGTCACAGGTGGCACAGACAGTGGTTGAAGGAAAGGATACGTGGGGAGTCAGGTTTCCACCCACTCCTTCCGCTGCCTGCGCTTGTTTTCTGCATGCTCTCGGTGACAAGACTCGAGGTGCTCAGAGCCTTCCCGGATGCTCTTCCTCCAATAAGAGCGGTCTTTTGTCAGGGATTCCCAGGTGTCAGTGGGGATGGTGCACTTTATCAAGGAGGCTTTGAGGGTGTACTTGTAATGTTTCCCGTGTCCACCTGGGGCTCGCTTGCCATGTAGGAGTTCCAAGTGGAGCGCTTGCTTTGGGAGTCTTGTGTCCGGCATGCGGACAATGTGGCCGCCCAATGGAACTGGTCAAGTGTGGGAGTGTGGTCAGTGCTTCGATGCTGGAGATGTTGGCCTGATTGAGAACACTGACGTTGAGGCGTCTGTTCTCCCAGGGGATTTGCCGGATCTTGCGGAGGCATCATTGGTGGTATTTCTCCAGCGATTTGAGGTGTCTACTGCATATGGTCCACATCTCTGAGCCATACAGGAGGACGGGTATCACTACAGCCCTGTAGACCATAAGCTTGGTGCCAGGTTTGAGGGCCTGATCTTCGAACACTCTCTTTCTCAGGCGGCCGAAGGCTGCGCTGGCGCACTGGAGGCGGTGTTGAACCTCATCGTCGATGTCTGCCCTTGCTGAAAATAGGCTCCCGAGGTATGGGAAGTGGTCCACGTTGTTCAGGGTGGCGCCGTGGTTCTTGATGATTGGGGGGTAGACAGTAACAAACCAGGTTTACTGGAATGAAAGGAGCAGCAATGCAAGGAGGGACTTTCATTCTGGGAGAGAGTGGGGAAGAATGATGTGGGGATGGGGGAGGTACAAGCCAGCACTAATGGTAAAATGAAAGGATGGACAATAAGATATTCCACTTTGTTCTGGCTAGAATCAACCATTCTTTGAGGTAACTTAGTAAAAGCAGCTCCAATTGCATAAAATTTAAAGTTAATACATGATTATAAAAATTGGATGGTTGAAGGAACAATTTTATAACTATATATAATAACTTATGATATTGTATCATTGAAACTTTAAAAAAATAACTGATGACAGTTATTTTAACCCTTTCAAGTGAGGGAGGTGCTATCTTTCAAAATAATGTTCCAAATTCTATGAGTTCTATGACTTTCTTCACATACTAAAAAAATATTTTTAATCTTGTTCACATATTTATTGACTGAAAAAGTATCTGATGAACTGATTTTGTTCAGGATAAAGTTAGCATTACTGTGCAAGGCACTGAACCTCGACACAATTTTTATTTAACCCTCATCTAAAGTGTCATGGTGGTTGAAAACTAATAATTTATATTGAACAGCACGTAACACTGTCAGTAAGGCAGTGAATAGCGGAGCCATGAAAATCAAAAAGGCCCTCGGTTCGATATCCTGGGGTCAATTTTAACCTGGTGGAGTGAAACAGTTTTGTGGCTTAAAGCATGATGGGGGTAACCTTAAAACCGATCATTACAGCAGCCTTAGAAAAGTTTGAATAACTTGATGAATGGTTGATTTCCGATTGAACTTTCTGTACAAATGATTTCAACACATTCAGTTTAGGTTGTACTTTAACTCTGAGTTATACACATCTAGGCCATCTACCGAGCATGAAATGTAATTTAATTGATTTATTTGCCTGGTTACTTTTATCTAGAACACCTATTCACTCTCACATATCTGGCTACTGATGATCTTATTCAAACAACATTGACTTATTGCATTAAGAATTTCTTACAGTCATTTGTTCCTCTTGGGAACTCACTCACTCTGCAATCACATTTACTGTGAGGACTTAAATTAAAAGCAAATATTAAAATTTCCATTTTGTCCATACTTTTGTAACAGTTGAGAGCTGAGCATTTGACATGTTATAAAAAAGTAACAAGGAAGAGAGAATGTCTTGTCGCTCAGAATGAAATGTAAGATGAAAGTCAGAAGGTCAAGGTTCAGAAACTTCATAAAAGAGATGGTGACTTAACTAAGAGTCTCACAGCCAGAGTGGGTTGTTATCATGATAACTGTTGGTATTTATCCCTTTTTTTCAAAAGTCTTCATAAATGTTTACTAGATTAATATTATGTCCCACTGTCTGTACCTGGTAACATTCTGTATATAGGAGCACAAGACATGTATGGGACCACAAAAGACCATTAGTCCATCTAGCCAATCACAGTAAATTGTACTCACTCTTCTGAAGAATGATAATTCACTTGAAGTTGAATGCCTTCTTCATCTGCCACGCGCTATTTACTTTCTGCAAGCTTGTTAAGAGTTTTCAGTTTTTTCCTTATTGCTCAATTTTGGAGCTGTACCTGCAAGTTCCTGCTGCAATAAAGAAGAACTAGCAGATGTACTAATGCAATCAGATCTTCGCCTTGTTCTGAATAATCATTTCTTTTAGTTTATTTCCACCATAAAAACGTTAACAACCCATGTTAGCTGTGTCTTATATTTCGATTTGCCATGGATAGTGGCACCATGCTAGGTGCCGTAAGGATAATGGTAACTACTAACTGGAATCTGCCATCATGACCTTTCCGAGCTCATCCTGTCCATGAGACCCATTCCTGCTCCCTTGACCCTATTCCCACCAAACTGCCGACCACCCAATTTCCTTTTCTGGCTCCCATATTAGCTAACATAGATTACAACCAATGCATCCACTATCTCTGCAGCCACTTCTTTTAAGACCCTAGGATGCAAGCCATCAGGTCCTGGGGACTTGTCCACCTTTAGTCCAATTAGTTTGCCTAGTACTTTATCTCTCGTGATAGTGATTGTTTTAAGTTTCCTCTCCCCCAGTAATAGCTCCTTGATTATCAATTATTGGGATGTTTTTAGTGTCCTCTACCGTGAAGACCAATACAAAATATTTGTTCAAAGTCTCTGCCATTTCCCTGTATCCCATTATTAATTTTTTGGTCTCATCCTCTAAGGGACCAATGTTTACTTTAGCTACTCGCTTCCTTTTTATATACCGTATATACTCGCGTATCCTGCGATCTCGCGTATCATGCGACCCCTAAATTTTCGTCCCCAAAACATGATTTTACCATATATCTCATGTATCATGCGAGTCACTTTTTTGAGATCGAATACAGACCTTAACATGAAACATCGAGTGGATTCTGCTCTCTCACCGTGCTCTCTCTCCGTACTCTCTCTCCGTGCTCTCTCTCCGTACTCTCCCCCGTACTCTCTCTCCGTGCTCTCTCTCCGTACTCTCCCCCCCCGACCTCCGCGACTCTCTCCCCCCCGACCTCCGCGACTCTCTCTCCCCCCCCGACCTCCGCGACTCTCTCTCCCCCCCGACCTCCGCGACTCTCTCCCCCCCGACCTCCGCGACTCTCTCTCCCCCCCGACCTCCGCGACTCTCTCTCCCCCCCGACCTCCGCGACTCTCTCCCCCCCGACCTCCGCGACTCTCTTCCCCCCCCCGACCTCCGCGACTCTCTCCCCCCCCCGACCTCCGCGACTCTCTCTCCCCCCCCGACCTCCGCGACTCTCTCTCCCCCGCCCGACCTCCGTGACTCTCTCTCTCCCCCCGACCTCTGCGACTCTCTCTCCCCCCCCGACCTCCGCGACTCTCTCTCCCCCCCGACCTCCGCGACTCTCTCTCTCCCCCCGACCTCCGCGACTCTCTCTCCCCCCCCGACCTCCGCGACTCTCTCTCCCCCCCGACCTCCGCGACTCTCTCTCCCCCCCCCGACCTCCGCGACTCTCTCCCCCCCCGACCTCCGCGACTCTCTCTCCCCCTGAAGAGAAGAATTTCAGCAGGAGTCAAATGGATTTTTTTTTGCATTGGGAGGATGTAGTTAGTGGTGTGCTGCAGGAACTTGGCTTGTTTTCCACATAAACTAATGATTTGGTCATGAGTATCGAGGAACTAATATCAACCAGGGATATTCGATTTACAACCATCATGGAGAGTGAGAGGAGAAACCAAGAGAAATGTCTTTACATAGAGGATTGTTGGAGCATGCCGAGATTCAGAGTGGATACGGTCTGCTTAACAGCCTAACAGCCTAATCTTGGCCAGCACTTCACACCTGCAAATTTTGTATCTCGCGTATCATGCGACCCCCCCCAAATTTAGGTTACAATTTAGCTCTTCAAAAGTCGCATGATACGCGAGTATATACGGTACCCGTAGAAGCTCTTACTATCTGTTTTTATATTTCTTGCTAGTTAACTGTCATAAATTATCTTCTCTGCCTTTATCATTTTTTTAGATGTCCTTTGCTGGTTTCTAAAAATTTCCCAATCCTCTGGCATTCCACTGTCCTGCACAACATCCTTTCCTTCTTTAGTTAGCCAGGGATGGTTCATCCTTCTCTTAGCATTTCTCAGTGGCATAAATCGTTGCTGAGAGTTATGAAATATTTCCTTAAATGTTTGCCACTATGTTTCGACAGGCCTACTCTTTAATATATTTTCCCAGTCCACTTAACCAACTCTGCCCTCATACCTTTGTAATTACCTTTATTTAAGTTCAGGAAAGTAGTTTGAGACCTAGCTTTCTCATCCTCACGCTGAATTTGAAATTCTACCATGTTATGATCTCTCTTCCCAAGAGGATCCTTCACTGCAAGATCATTAATTAATCCAGACTCCTTACACATTAGCAGATCTAAAATAGTTTGCTCCCTGGTTGGTTCCACAATGTATTGTTCCAAGAAACATACATTCTATGAACTCTTCCTCAAGGTTACCATTGCCAATTTAATTTGTCTAATCAATATGCAGATTAAAATCATCCATGATTATTGCAGTACCTTCCTTACAAGCCTCATTATTTCTTGATTTATATTCTGTATCAAGGAGTGTCTACTGTTTGGTAGCCTGTAGACCACTCCCACCATTGACTTCTTTCCCTTATTACTTCTTCTCTCCACCCAAACTGATTCTACATCTTTATCTTCTAAGCCAATATCATTTCTTACTACTGCACTGATCTCATCCTTTATTAACAGAGCTAGCCTACCTCGTTTTGCTTTCTGTCTCTCCTTACGAAATGGCAAATACCCCTGAATATTTAGTTTCCAGCCTTGGTCAACTTGCAACCACATCTCTGTAATGGCAATCAGATCGTACCCATTTATTTCTATTTGTGTCGTCAACTCATCTATCTTATAATGAATGCTGCATGCATTCAGATAAAAGCTTTTAATTTTGTCTTATGTGTATATGCTCTGTCCCTAATTGTCACACTCTGGTCATCATTACCCCTATCGCTACCCTGCACTTTTGCCTTTTCCTTTCTCTTTGACTTTTTAATTTGTCCAATCAGTATGCAGTACCTTCCTTACAAGCCTCCATTATTTCTTGATTTATACTCTGTATCACGGAGTGTCTACTGTTTGGGAGCTCACCGGATCTCTCCCCGCCCCCCCCACTATTTAGTTTAAAGCCCTATCTACAGCAATAGTTATTCGATTCGCCAGGAGACTGATCCCAGCCTGGTTCAAATAAAGTCCGTCCTGATGAAACAGCTCCCTCCTGTCCCAGTACTGGTGCCAGTGTCCCATGAATTGAAACCCATTCCTCCCACACCAATCTTTGAGCCACGCATTCATCTCTCTGATCCTATTTACCCTATGCAAATTTGCTCGTAGCTCAGGTAGTAATCCAGAAATTATTACTGTTGTAGTTCTGCTTTTTAATTTAGTTACTAGCTGCTTATACTCCCTCAGCAGGACCTCTTTCTTTGTTCTACCTGTATCATTGGTACCTACATGGACCACGACAACTGGATCATCTCCCTCCCATTCGAAGTGTCTCTCCAGCCCAGAGTGGATGTCCTTAACCCTGGCACCGGGTAGGCACAGCCTTTGGGACTCACGGTCTCAGCTGCAGGGAACAGTATCTATCCCCCTAACTTTACTGTCCCCTACCACTACCACATTTATTTTTACTCCCTCAACTTGAATGGCCCTCTGTACCGCGGTGCTGTGGTCAGTTTGCTCATCCTCCCTGCAGTCACTGCTCTCGTCCACACAGGGAGTAAGAGCCTCGAACCTGTTGGGCAAGAGCAAGGGCCGAGTCTCCTCAACCACTACGTCCTGATCCCCTTACCTGCCTCACTCGTAGTCATACCCTCCTGTCCCTGTCTACGGACCAAATTTGAATTATTTAACTTAAGGGGTGTGACTGTCTGCTGGAACACATCGTCTGGATAACTCTCCCCCTCCCTGATGGGTCAGTGTTTGAAGCTCGGACACCAGCTCATCAACACGGAGCCGAAGTTCCTTGAGCAGCCAACACTTACTGCAGATGTGGTCGCCGTGGACCTCAATGGTGTCTACCTGCTCCCACATGTTGCAGCAGTGACACATCATCTGCCCTGCCATCTCGACTATATTTTATTTAATTAATTACGTTTTGAAGTTACTATTGTTTAGTTTTAATCCCGGCTCTTAAGTTAAACCAATGCCCAAGAAAAAGAGAGAAATACTGACCAACCAATCACTTCCCTGCTTTCCTGTGATGTCACACTTTGATTTATTTTTACTTCTCTCTCACTCACAGGTCAGTTGGAGCTGTTTTAGTTCTAGCCGCTCCTCCCGCTGGGCTCTGCAGCTCTCGTGCTGTCAGAGCTGGCTCCTTTAATCCCTGCTGGGCTCTGAATCCTTTGTGACTATGACAAAGGCAAACTATCCCTACTCGTTCTTCTTGACTTGCCTGCAGCCTTTGACTCAGTTGACCACTCTATCCTTCTCCAATATCTCTCCACTGTTGTCTAGCTGAGTGGGACTGCACTTGCCTGAATCCATTCTTAACTATCTAATCGTAGCCAGAGAATCACCTGCAATGGCTTTTCATCCCACCTCCGTATCATTATCTCGGGTATTCCCCAAGGATCTATCCTTGGCCCCCTCCTATTTCTCATCTGCATGTTACCCCTTGGCGACATTATCTGAAAACACAACATCAGCTTCCACATGTATACTGATGACATCCAGCTCTACCTCACTACCACTTCTCTCGACTCTTCCACAGTTTCTAAATTGTCGGATTGCTCATCCGACACCCAGTTCTTTTCTCCAATTGAATATTGGGAAGACCGTTGCCATTGTTTTCAGTCCCCGCCACAAACTCCATTCCCTCAAACTAATGTCCTGAACTTAAATAAAGGCAATTACAAAGGTATGAAGGCAGAGTTGGCTAAAGTTGGCTGAGAAAATAGATTAAAGAGTAAGGCGGTAGATATGCCATGGCAAACAATTCAGGAGATATTTCATAACTCTCAACAAAGACATATTCCAGTGAGAAAGAAAGACTCTAAGAGAAGAATGAACCATCAGTGGCTAACTAATGCAGTAAAGGAAGGTATCAAATTGAAAACAAGGCATATAATGTTGTGAAGAATAGTGGATGGCCAGAGGATTGGAAAATTTTTAGAAACCAGCAAAGGACGAACAAAAAAATGATAAAGTCAGAGAAGATAATTTATGACAGTAAACTAGCAAGAAATATAAAAATAGAGAGTAAGAGCTTCTACAGGTATATAAAAAGGAAGAGAGTAGCTAAAGTAAACGTTGGTCCCTTAGAGGATGAATTAATAATGGGAAACAGGAAAATGGCAGTGACTTTGAACAAATATTTTGTATTGGTCTTCACGGTAGAAGACACTAAAAGCATCCCAGTAATTGATAATCAAGGGGTTATTGCAAGGAGGGAATTTAAAACATCACTATCACTAAAGAAAATGTACTCAGTAAAATAATGGGACTAAAAGTGGACAAATCCCAGGACCTGATAGCCTGCATCTTAGGGTCTTAAAAGAAGTGGCTGCAAAGATAGTGGATGCATTGGTTGTAATCTACCAAAATTCCCTGAATTCTGGAGAGGTCCCAGCGGATTGGACAATTGCAAATGTAAAGCTCCTAGTTACATAGAAACATAGAAAATATGTGCAGCAGAAGGCCATTCGGCCCTTCGAGCCTGCACCACCATTCGATAAGATCATGGCTGATCATTCACCTCAGTACCCCTTTCCTGCTTTCTCTCCATACCCCTTGATCCCTTTAGCCATAAGGGCCATATCTAACTCCCTCTTGAATATATCCAATGAACTGGCATCAACAACTCTCTGCGGTAGGGAATTCCACAGGTTAACAACTCTCTGAGTGAAGAAGTTTCTCCTCATCTCAGTCCTAAATGGCCTATCCCTTATCCTAAGACTGTGTTCCCTGGTTCTGGACTTCCCAACATCGGGAACAATCTTCCCGCATCTAACCTGTCCAGTCCCATTAGAATCTTATATGTTTCTATGAGATCACCTCTCATCCTTCTAAACTCCAGTGAATACAGGCCCAGTTGATCCAGTCTCTCCTCATATGTCAGACCAGCCATCCCGGGAATCAGTCTGGTGAACCTTCGCTGCACTCCCTCAATAGCAAGAACATCCTTCCTCAGATTAGGAGACCAAAACTGAACACAATACTCCAGGTGAGGCCTCACCAAGGCCCTGTACAACTGCAGTAAGACCTCCTTGCTCCTATACTCAAATCCCCTAGCTATGAAGGCCAACATACCATTTGCTTTCTTCACCGCCTGTTGTACCTGCATGCCAACTTTCAATGACTGATGAACCATGACACCCAGGTCTCGTTGCACCTCCCCTTTTCCTAGTCTGCCACCATTCAGATAATATTCTGCCCTCGTGTTTCTGCCCCCAAAGTGGATAACCTCACATTTATCCACATTATATTGCATCTGCCATGCATTTGCCCACTCACCTAACCTGTCCAAGTCACCCTGTAGCCTCCTAGCGTCCTCCTCACAGCTCACACCGCCACCCAGTTTAGTGTCATCTGCAAACTTGGAGATACTACGCTCAATTCCTTCATCTAAATCATTAATGTATATAGTAAAGAGCTGGGGTCCCAGCACTGAGCCCTGCGGCACTCCACTACTCACTGCCTGCTATTCTGAAAAGGACCCGTTTATCAGAAAGGAGGGAGACAGAAATCAGAAAACTATAGACCAGTTAGCCTAACATTTGTCATTGGGAAAATGCTGCAGTCCATTATTAAGGAAGTAATAGCAAGACATTTAGAAAGCAGGAATGGGGTACTGAAGTTGCATGTTGCATGATCAACCATGATCGTTTTGAATGGTAGTGCAGGCTCAAAGGGCCGAATGGCCTACTCCTGCACCTATTTTCTATGTTTCTATGTTTCTATGTAAAATCATAATGCAGTCAAGCAGAGTCAGCATGGTTTTGTGAAAGGGAAATCATGTTTGACAAATTTACTGGAGTTCTTTGAGGATGTAACGAGCAGGGTTGATAAAGGGGGAACCAGTAGCTATTGTGTATTTGGATTTCCAGAAGGTATTCGATAATGTGCCACACAAAAGGTTACTTCACAAGATAAGAGCTCACAGGGTTTGGGGTAATATATTAGCCTGGATAGAGGATTGGCTAACTAATAAAAAACAGAGAGTCGGGATAAATGGGACATTTTCAGGTTGGAAAACTGTAACTAGTGGGGTGCTGCAGGGATCAGTGCTGGCGCCTCAACTATTTACAATCTATATTAATGACTTGGATAAAGGGACCGAGTGTCATGTAGCAAAATTTGCTGATGATACAAAGGTAGGTGGGAAAGTAAGTTGTGAGGAGGACACAAATAATCTGCAACGGGATATCGATAGGCTAAGTGAGTGGGCAAAAATTTGGCAGATGGAGTATAATGTAGGAAAATGTGAGGTTATCCACTTTGGTAGGAAAAATAAAAAAGCAAATTATTATTCAAATGGGAAGAGTTTACAAAATGCTGTGGTACAGAGGGACTGGGGATCCTTGTACATGAAGCGCAAAAAGTTAGCATGCCGGTACAGCAAGTATTTAGGAAGGCAAATGGCGTGTTGGCCTTTATTGCAAAAGGAATAGAGTATAATAGTTGGGGAGTCCTGTTACCACTGTACCGGGTATGGATGAGACCACACCTAGAGTACTACATATCATTTTGTTCTCCTTATTTAAGGAGGGATATACTTGCATTGGAGGCAGTTCAAAAAAGATTCACAATGTTGATTCTTGAGATGAAGTGGTTGTCTTATGAAGAGAGGTTGAGCAGGTTGGCCCTATACTCATTGGAGTTGAGAAGACTGAGATGTGATCTTATTGAAACGTATAAGATTCTGAGAGGGCTTGATAGGATAGATGCAGAGAGGATGTTTCACCTTGTGGGGGAATCTGGAACTAAGGGGCATAGTTTCAGAATAAGGGGTCACCCATTTAAAATGGAAATGAGGAGGAATTTCTTCTCTCAGAGGGTTGTGAAGCTTTGGAATTCTCTATCCCAGAGTGCTGTGGAGGCTGGGTCATTGAATATCTTTAAGGTGGAGATAAACAGATTATTAAGCGAATAGGGAGTCAAGGGTTATTGGGAGCGGACAGGGAAGTGGAGTTGAGGCCAAATCAGATCAGCCATGATCTTATTGAATGGCAGAGTAGGCTCAATGGGCCAAATGACCTACTCCTGCTCCTATTTCTTATGTTCTTATGTTCTAGCCACTCACTCCATCCCTCTCCCCAACTTTTGTCTGAGGCTGAACCACACTGTTAGTAACAATGTCATATTTGACCCTGAAATGAGCTTTCGACCACAGCTCTGCAGCTTTCTAAGACCGCCTATTTCTACCTCCATTTCATCGTCTTCCTCTGCCCTTGCCTCAACTCATCCACTACTGAAGCCCTCATCCATGCCTTTGTTACCTCTAGACTTGACTATTCCAACGCACTCCTGGCTGGCCCCCCACATTCTATCCTACATAAACTAGAGGTGATCCAAAACTCAGCTGCCCATGTCCTAACTCGCACCAAGTCCCACTCACCCATCACCCCTCTGCTCGCTGACCTACATTGGCTTCCGGTTAAGCAACACCTCAATTTCAAAATTCTCATGCTTATTTTCAAATCATTCCATGGCCTCGCCCCTCCATATCTCTGTAATCTTCTCCAGCCCTCTGCCCGCCCCCCCCCCCCACCCCCCAACCTCCACGGGATGTCTGTGCTCTAATTCTGCCCTCTTGAGTATCCTGGATTATAATCACTCAATTATTGATGGCCGTGCCTTTTGTTGCCTCGGCCCCAAGCTCTGCAATTCCCTACCTAAACCTCTCCGCCTCTCTACCTCTCTTTCGTCTTTCAAGACGCTCCTTAAAATCTACCTCTTTCACCAAGCTTTTGGTCACCTGCGCTAATTTCTACTTATGTGGCTCGGTGTCAAATTTTAAATCTTGTAATACTCCTGTGAAGCGACTTGTGGCTTTTCACTGTTTTAAAGGCACTATATAATTGCATGTTGTTGTTGTTGTTGTTGTAACTGGTGACAACTGTCTCACAAACTTGATCCTTTCTTTCCAATTTACTCAAGTGGTTATAGAAAGACTTGTGCTGGGTGTCTCATAGTAAGCCATGTTCTTCCTAGGCTTTACTGTATGTTCAAACAACCTTGGTTCAGCAGATAATGACAAACTCTACATTCTAACCTCTACTTTCAAGCAAAGAGTTTCCGATGACAACAATGTCTGAATGAGAATTCCAACTGCATGAATCTGTCATTTTTATCCAATTCTGTCACTGCTTGCCCTTCAGGTCATGGTAATAGTGAAAGAATGATACTACCGGTTGCAACCAACAGCTTTTTGTCAGTCTGATAGAGCAATAGCTTCTTACTCAATCGTGTCTCTTTGAGCTGCAACACAATCAGCAGCACATATGCTGGGCACCTTGTTATTGGGGGCTTGAGCCTGGTGCCATCTTGTGGATAGACATCACGTTTGCTGCTTTCTCCTCAGATGGAACAGTGTCAGTCAAAAATACCAGTTAAAACCGATGTGCAAGGGAGACAGTTATCTTTCTTGCATCTGATCTTGACTCAGTTGATTGGATTGTTTTTGGATGCAACCCTTAATGTAGTATGTAGTATTTCAGTTGAATTTTCAAGGCAAATATTCAATGTCTCTGCCTCTTCCACAGGGCAATAATAGTGGGGTTACAACTGGAGTAAGATGCAGAGCTATTTTTCAGATATTCTTCAAACTGTGAGAATCAAGCATTTTAGTTGAACTTTGTCCTTGACTGGCCAAAAGATCAAATGGGATAACATAGACAGCAACTTCCAGTTTGTGATTGTCAAGTATTCAACTAGCATTGTAGCCCATGTATAGTAAGGACATATCAATGGTGACGAGAAACTGGGATTTAAACCACGCGAGCATGGCCACTAGCAGAACAGACAAGAGGTACTGTGTTAAGGAATGGTTGGAACAGAGATTTAACATTGTTAAAGCAGCACACAGTTCTCCAGGCAGACAAGGGCAGTTGGGCATGCCCCAACATGTAGTCGAACCCAGAGGGGGAGTTCGACAGAGAGAATGGCAAGCTGAATGGCAATTCACGCCATTGCAAGGGACAATGCGGCCAGTAATGGGGCCATCAACACCTGTTAATGGCGCACTCAAAGACAATAACAGGGGTAGTCAGGGACGATCGACTGGCAAGAGACCTTTTATTTCAAACAGCAGCTCATGTTGGAGGCGTGGAGGCACACACTCAGCCAGAGTTTGCAGAGATGAGCAAAATACCTGCAGAAATTGCAGAAATGAACACTGGGGGAAATCGCTGGAAGCTGAATTTCAGCGAGTTCATGAGGAGCACATATACAGTTCATACACCAGGACGCCACCGATAATGATGAAAGTGCTTCTCAATGGCATCCCAGTATTAATGGAGCTAGACACGGGGGCCAGCCAGTCCCTGATGGGTATCAAACAGTTTGAAAAGTTGTGGGCGTCCAAGGCCAGAAGGCCAAAATTATCGGAAATTGATGCACAGCTACGGACATACACAAAGCAGATCATTCCGGTGCTAGCCAGCGCCACGGTAGTCATGACCCACAAAGATTCAGAGAACAGGTTTCCACTCTGGGTTGTCCCGCACTACTGGGGAGGAGTTGGCTTGCTGTCATGAACTGGAAATGGGGCGATGTCAATGCAATTTCCTCTGTGGAGCGAGTATCATGCTCACAGATCCTGCACAAATTTGACTCATTATTTCAACCCAGCACTGGCACTTTCATGGGGGCCAAGGTAGTGATTCACATAAACCCAGACGCCAGGCCAGTACACCACAAGGCCAGAGCGGTGCCGTACGTGATGCGGGAAAAGATAGAAGGCAAATTGGACCGCCTGCTGAGGGAAGGCATCATCTCGCCAGTCGAATTCAGTGACTGGGCGAGCCTGATTGTGCTCAGGGCAGATGGGTCGGTCAGGATATGTGCCGATTACAAGGCCACCATCAATCGGGTGTCACTCTAAGACCAGTACCCGCTACCGAGAGCGGAAAACCTCTTTGCGACGCTATCTGGTAGCAAACTTTTTTCAAAATTGGACCTGACCTCAACTTACATGACCCAGGAGCTGGCGAGTGAGTCGAAGAAGCTGACCACCATCACGACACACAAGGGGTTGTTTGAGTACAACAGATGTCCGTTCGGGATTCGCTCAGCCGCCGCGATCTTCCAACGAAATATGGAAAGCCTCCTCAAGTCGATTCCAGGGACGGTGGTTTTTCAGGACGACATCCTCATCACGGGTTATGATACTGAAGAACACCTCCACAACCTGGAGGAGGTGCTACGCAGACTGGACCAGGTAGGGCTGCGACTGAAAAAGGCGAAGTGCGTCTTCCTAGCTCCAGAGGTAGAATTCCTGGGAATGAGGGTAGCAGCAGACGGGATCAGCCCTACTGCGTCCAAGACGGAAGCGATCCAGAGAGCACCCAGACCCCGTAACACGACGGAGCTGCGTTCATTCCTGGGGATCCTGAACTATTTTGGTAACTTTCTTCCCAAATTGAGCATGCTGCTAGAGCCGCTACATGTGCTCCTATGCAAAGGTCATGAATGGGTGTGGGGGGATAGCCAGGACAGGGCTTTTAATAGAGCATGCAATTTGTTATGTTCCAACAATCTGTTAACGCTATATGACCCATGTAAGGAACTTGTTTTAACGTGGGATGCGTCGTCCTATGGTGTCGGGTGTATGTTGCAGCATGTCAATAACAAGGGTCAGTTACAGCTGTAGGTTATGCCTCCAGAAGTCTGTCCCAGGCAGAAAGGGGCTACGGGATGGTAGAAAAGGAGGCGCTCGCATGTGTATATGCAGTAAAGAAAATGCACCAGTACCTGTTTGGCAGGAAATTTGAGCTGGAGACAGATCACAAACCCCTAACGTCCCTTTTGGCCGACAACAAGGCCATAAATGCAAACGCATCGGCCCGCATACAGAGGTGGGCACTCACATTAGCCACCTATGACTACACTATTCGGCACAGACCGGGCACCGAAAACTGCGCCGATGCACTCAGCAGGCTCCCACTAGCCACCACTGAGGGGGCCACCGAGCATGCTGCTGAGATGGTCATGGCTGTTGAAGCTTTCGGAAGCGAAGGCTCACACGTGACAGCCCGTCAGATTAAAGTCTGGACAAATAGAGACCCGCTATTGTCTCTAGTCAAGAAATGTGTCCTGAATGGGGACTGGGCAGCCATGTACAGGGCATGCCCTGAGGAATTTAAACCATTTCACAGGCGCAGGGATGAACTCTCGATTCAGGCTGATTGCCTACCGCGTAGTCATGCCCCAGATGGGCAGAGAGGTGTTCATGAGAGAACTCCACAAGGAGCACCCGGGCATTGTCATGATGAAGGCAATTGCCAGGTCACACATTTGGTGGCCAGGGATAGACACAGATCTGGAACTTTGTGTTTGCAGGTGCAACACGTGTGCCCAGCTGGGAAGTGTGCCCAGGGAAGCCCCCCTTAGCCCCTGGCCATGGCCCGCCAAGCCTTGGTCACGCATCCATGTGGACTACGCAGGTCCTTTCATGGGAAAAATGTTTTTGGTTGTAGTAGACGCCTACTCCAAATGGATCGAGTGTGACATTTTAAATTCAAGCACATCCTCTGCCACGGTAGAAAGTCTACGGACAATGTTCACCACCCACGGTCTACCGGACATCTTGGTCAGCGACAATGGCCCGTGCTTCACAAGCACTGAATTCCAGGATTTCATAGCAGGCAATGGAATTAACCATGTTAGAATGGCGCCGTTCAAGCCGGCCTCAAACGGCCAGGCAGACTGAGCAGTGCAGATAATCAAACAGGGGATGCTCAGAATCCAAGGGGGTTCCCTACAATGCCGCTTATCACGCCTCCTGTTGGCTTACAGATCCCGACCACACTCGCTCACAGGGGTTCCACCCGCAGAGCTGCTAATGAAAAGGATGCTCAAAACACGGTTATCCCTTATACACCCCACCATGAAAGAAATTGTCAAGAGCAGGCGCCAGTCACAATATGACTACCATGACAGGAATGCGAGGGCGCGATGTATTGATGTAAATGACCCTGTTTTTGTCCTCAACTACGCTGCAGGGCCCAAATGGCTCGCAGGCACTGTGGTTGCCAAAGAGGGAAATAGGATTCTGGTAGTTAAACTTACCAATGGACAAATCTGCCGCAAACATGTGGATCAAACAAAAAGGAGGTTCAGCAACCCCATAGAAGAAGCAGAGGAAGAACACGATATAGAGTTCACTCCTCCACAGGTGACCAAACACAGGAACCAAAGGGAGGAGAGCCCAGACATTGTGGCAGTCCGGACAGGCCTGAGGCACCACAAACAGCAGACACTCAGGCCAGTGCCCAACAACCGGAGCCCCAACTCAGGCGCTCTACGAGGGAGCGTAAACATAGAAACATAGAAACATAGAAAATAGGTGCAGGAGCAGGCCATTCAGCCCTTCTAGCCTGCACCGCCATTCAATGAGTTCATGGCTGAACATGAAACTTCAGTACCCACTTCCTGCTTTCACACCATACCCCTTGATCCCCCGAGTAGTAAGGACTTCATCTAACTCCCTTTTGAATATATTTAGTGAATTGGCCTCAACTACTTCCTGTGGTAGAGAATTCCACAGGTTCACCACTCTCTGGGTGAAGAAGTTTCTCCTTATCTCGGTCCTAAATGGCTTACCCCTTATCCTTAGACTGTGACCCCTGGTTCTGGACTTCCCCAACATTGGGAACATTCTTCCTGCATCCAACCTGTCCAAACCCGTCAGAATTCTAAACGTTTCTATGAGGTCCCCTCTCACTCTTCTGAACTCCAGTGAATACAAGCCCAGTTGATCCAGTCTTTCTTGATAGGTCAGTCCCACCATCCCGGGAATCAGTCTGGTGAATCTTCGCTGCACTCCCTCAATAGCAAGAATGTCCTTCCTCAATTTAGGAGACCAAAACTGTACACAATACTCCAGGTGTGGCCTCACCAAGGCCCTGTACAACTGTAGCAACACCTCCCTGCCCCTGTACTCAAATCCCCTCGCTATGAAGGCCAACATGCCATTTGCTTTCTTAACCGCCTGCTGTACCTGCATGCCAACCTTCAATGACTGATGTACCATGACACCCAGGTCTCGTTGCACCTTCCCTTTTCCTAATCTGTCACCATTCAGATAATAGTCTGTCTCTCTGTTTTTACCACCAAAGTGGATAACCTCACATTTATCCACATTATACTTCATCTGCCACGCATTTGCCCACTCACCTAACCTATCCAAGTCACTCTGTAGCCTCATAGCATCCTCCTCGCAGCTCACACTGCCACCCAACTTAGTGTCATCCGCAAATTTGGAGATACTACATTTAATCCCCTCGTCTAAATCATTAATGTACAATGTAAACAGCTGGGGCCCCAGCACAGAACCCTGCGGTACCCCACTAGTCACTGCCTGCCATTCCGAAAAGTACCCATTTACTCCTACTCTTTGCTTCCTGTCTGACAACCAGTTCTCAATCCACGTCAGCACACTACCCCCAATCCCATGTGCTTTAACTTTGCACATTAATCTCCTGTGTGGGACCTTGTCGAAAGCCTTCTGAAAGTCCAAATATACCACATCAACTGGTACTCCTTTGTCCACTTTATTGGAAACATCCTCAAAAAATTCCAGAAGATTTGTCAAGCATGATCTCCCTTTCACAAATCCATGCTGACTTGGACCTATCATGTCACCATTTTCCAAATGCGCTGCTATGACATCCTTAATAATTGATTCCAACATTTTACCCACTACTGAGGTCAGGCTGACCGGTCTATAATTCCCTGCTTTCTCTCTCCCTCCTTTTTTAAAAAGTGGGGTTACATTGGCTACCCTCCACTCGATAGAAACTGATCCAGAGTCAATGGAATGTTGGAAAATGACTGTCAATGCATCCGCTATTTCCAAGGCCACCTCCTTAAGTACTCTGGGATGCAGTCCACCAGGCCCTGGGGATTTATCGGCCTTCAATCCCATCAATTTCCCCAACACAATTTCCCGACTAATAAAGATTTCCCTCAGTTCCTCCTCCTTAATAGACCCTCTGACCACTTTTATATCCGGAAGGTTGTTTGTGTCCTCCTTAGTGAATACTGAACCAAAGTACTTGTTCAATTGGTCTGCTATTTCTTTGTTCCCCGTTATGACTTCCCCTGATTCTGACTGCAGGGGACCTACGTTTGTCTTTACTAACCTTTTTCTCTTTACATACCTATAGAAACTTTTGCAATCCGCCTTAATGTTCCCTGCAAGCTTCTTCTCGTACTCCATTTTCCCTGCCCTAATCAAACCCTTTGTCCTCCTCTGCTGAGTTCTAAATTTCTCCCAGTCCCCAGGTGCGCTGCTATTTCTGGCCAATTTGTATGCCATTTCCTTGGCTTTAATACTATCCCTGATTTCCCTAGATAGCCACGGTTGAGCCACCTTCCCTTTTTTATTTTTACGCCAGACAGGAATGTACAATTGTTGTAATTCATCCATGCGGTCTCTAAATGTCTGCCATTGCCCATCCACAGTCAACCCCTTAAGTATCATTAGCCAATCTATCTTAGCCAATTCATGCCTCATACCTTCAAAGTTACCCTTCTTTAAGTTCTGGACCATGGTCTCTGAATTAACTGTTTCATTCTCCATCCTAATGCAGAATTCCACCATATTATGGTCACTCTTCCCCAAGGGGCCTCCCACAATGAGATTGCTAATTAATCCTCTCTCATTACACAACACCCAGTCTAAGAAGGCCTCCCCCCTAGTTGGTTCCTCGACATATTGGTCTAGAAAACCATCCCTTATGCATTCCAGGAAATCCTCCTCCACCGTATTGCTTCCAGTTTGGCTAGCCCAATCTATGTGCATATTAAAGTCACCCATTATAACTGCTGCACCTTTATTGCATGCAATCCTAATTTCCTGTTTGATGCCCTCCCCAACATCACTACTACTGTTTGGAGGTCTGTACACAACTCCCACTAACGATTTTTGCCCTTTAGTGTTCTGCAGCTCTACCCATATAGATTCCACATCATCCAAGCTAATGTCTTTCCTAACTATTGCATTAATCTCCTCTTTAACCAGCAATGCTACCCCACCTCCTTTTCCTTTTATTCTATCCTTCCTGAATGTTGAATACCCCTGGATGTTGAGTTCCCAGCTCTGATCATCCTGGAGCCACGTCTCCGTAATCCCAATCACATCATATTTGTTAACATCTATTTGCACAGTTAATTCATCCACCTTATTGCGGATACTCCTTGCATTAAGACACAAAGCCTTCAGGCTTGCTTTTTTAACACCCTTTGTCCTTCTAGAATTTTGCTGTACAATGGCCATTTTTGTTCTTTGCCTTGGGTTTCTCTGCCCTCCACTTTTCCTCATCTCCTTTCTGTCTTTTGCTTTTGCCTCATTTTTGTCTCCCTCTGTCTCCCTGTATAGGTTCCCATCCCCCTGCAATATTAGTTTAACTCCTCCCCAACAGCACTAGCAAACACTCCCCCTAGGACATTGGTTCCGGACCTGCCCAGGTGCAGACCGTCCGGTTTGTACTGGTCCCACCTCCCCCAGAACCGGTTCCAATGCCCCAAGAATTTGAATCCCTCCCTGCTGCACCACTGCTCAAGCCATGTATTCATCTGCGCTATCCTGCGATTCCTACTCTGACTAGCACGTGGCACTGGTAGCAATCCCGAGATTACTACTTTTGAGGTCCTACTTTTTAATTTAGCTCCTAGCTCCTTAAATTCTTTTCGTAGGACCTCATCCCTTTTTTTACCTATGTCGTTGGTACCAATGTGCACCACGACAACTGGCTGTTCTACTAGAGAGACTCAACCTGTGATCCCAATTAGACTTTGGGGAGGGAGGTGATGTCATGTATTCAACCAGCATTGTAACCCATGTATTGTAAGGATGTATCAGTGATCATACTGCTAAACCTTGCACTTGTCACTCCACTCAGGGTTAAAATTGGGCCTGATGAGGGAATACGGGTACAGAGTGGGTAAATATTATTTGAAGTATTTGGGGGCACTAATGGGGTGCAAATGATTTCTCGCCCGGAGCATACGGCCGCTACTGCCTCCTGCAAAATTCCACGGGAGTTAATGGAGGCGCAAACTGGCACCACCTCGCTCCTGCCGATAGCGCCCCGGGCCGTTGCACCACGGATGACAACGTCATCGCCATGCGCAGCGACCTGTTTTCGCCCCAGAGCGAAAATTCAACAGCACCCCATGATGTGAACTGCCTCGCGGGATGTGATCTGCGCCGCACTCCATTTGCGGGGGTGAAAACTAAAGGGGAGCTGCGGCGTGCATTTTTTTTTCGATGGCCAACTTACCAGTCGCGGCCTTGCACCCCACTCCATGGTGGTGAAATGATGGCCCCTCACCTCATTGCAGAGTTCGCAGTGTGCCCTCCCCATTAATGGAAGGGGAGGGCCCAGTGCTCCCGCCAGCGCTATGCGGCGCTCCCGCGGTAACTTTTCGCGGTTAGCGTCCCAGTCCCGCCCCCGAGAGCAAGTGGAGTGCGTGACATTGCACTTCACTTCCTCTCGTGGGGTGGTAACTCCAATTTCGCTGCCGGGACGGGAATTCCACGCCTGCCGCAGGAAGTACAACCTCGCCTTGGTTACCGCCCCCAAACGGGGCGCTACTGAATTTCGGCCCCATATACTCTTTCTGCATTCGATGTTGAAATATATTTAATCTCATTTTCTTGCTAAACCCACCATCTCTCTTATGGTTTCCTGCATTAGTTCCAGCTGAACTTTGTCTAAAGTATTACTTAAATGTGGTTTCAATTGATATGTGAAAAATCAATACCTGCTCAATTAACGTCTTTCAGATTACAACTTTCTGTCCACCTGAAAAGTCTACCCTGTCATGTATTTAACCATCTTGCAACGACATAGTCCTGTAACTGTAACTCATGTACACTGTACCTAGAAATGCACACCCTGACCACAGGGGGTGAACTTGTGGGAGACACTCCTCACCTGGGTTTCCAGGTATAAAAGGGGAGGTCCCATCCAGGGTCAGCACTCCTTGGTCCTGGGAATAAAGGTGAAGGTCACAGAGTGACCGTGTCTGATATATATGCTTCGTGTGAGTTTGTAGTAAGGTGCAACGATGCTACATTTGGCGACGAGAAATGGGAATCACCGAACCACGAGGATGGCCACCGGTGGCACAGAGGAACGTTACTGTGTGGGTGAGGACTGGGACGACTTTGTGGAAAGACTCCAGCAGAGCTTTGTCACAAAGGACTGGCTAGAAGAGACAGCGGCTGACAAGTGGAGGGCGCATCTACTGACCAGCTGCGGACCACAGACGTATGTGCTGATGAAAGACCTGCTCGCACCCAAAAGCCAGCGGACAAGTCCTTTGAAGAGCTCAGCCAGCTGATCAGTGAGCATCTCAAGCCGACGAGGAGCGTACACATGTCCCGGTACCTGTTCTACACACACCGGCGTCGGGAGGGACAAAACGTCTCGGACATCGCGGTGGAACTGCGGCGCTTGGCCAGTCTCTGTAAGTTCTCCGATGCCTGCAGCGGGGAGATGTTAAGGGACTTTTTCATCGAGGGCATTAATCATGCCGGCATCTTCAGGAAGCTCATAAAGTCTAAGGACTTAACTTTAGAAGGGGCGGCGTTGATAGCTCAGACCTTTATGGCAGGGGAAGAGGAGACCAAGCTAATTTACGTGCGCAGTCCTGGTCCAAACGTGGCGACGGACCAGGGAGTTAACATGGTGTACGCGGCTTGGGACCCCGCAGGCAGGCAAGGACATTTCAAAATGGCCCAGGCAGCAACAGGCTCTAGGGTGGGCCCGCAACAAGGACAATGCAAAGGGAATTGGCAATTCATGCCATCTTGAGGAACAATGCATCCCGCGATGTGACCCTTAACACCCACCATCAGAAACAGCCAAATGGGCAATCGGAGAGGAATGCCTGGTAATAGTCCTTTTTTTAACAGCAATCTCAATCTCAGCTCATGCTGGAGGTGCGGGGGTAGACACACTGCGAGAATCTGCAGGTTCTAGCAATATACCTATAGGATTTGTAATGTCAGTGGACACTTGGCCAGGATGTGCAAAATGGCAGTAGCGAGGCTAATCTGCGAGACAGAGAAACCAGACGAGGGGTCTGCAATGCAGGATGAGGCCTGGGGTAAAGCCATAGATGCTGAAGTTCAGCAGGTTCATGTGGCTGACGTCCACAGCTCATACACTAAAACGCCACCCATGATGATGAAAGTCTTACTGAATGGCATCCTGGCACATGGAGCTGGATATGGGAGCTAGCCAGTCACTCATGAGCGCCCAACAATTTGAGAGACTATGGCCACACAGAGCTAGCAGGCCCAAACTGGAACGCATTGAGACAGAGCTACGGACGTACACCAAAGAGATCATCCCAGTGCTGGGTAGTGCAAACTTGGTGGTAACACATAATGTATTACTGAACCGGCTGCCACTCTGGATCGTTCCGGGAAATGGCCCCGCGCTTTTGGGGATGAGTTGGCTAGCTGAGATGAATTCAAAATGGGGGGATGTGCACGCCATTTCATCCGTGGAGCGAAGTTCATGCTCACAGGTCCTGCAAAAATTCGGGTCACTGTTTCAACCTGGTGTCGGAACGTTCAAGGGCACTAAAGTAGTGATACGCATAACTCCGGATGCCAGACCAGAGCGGTGCTGTATGTGATGCGTGAAAAAATTGAATGTGAACTGGACAGGCTGCTCAGAGAGGGCATAATTTCGGCCGTTAAATTCAGCGACTGGGCAAGTCCCATCGTTCCCGTCCTCAAAGCAGATGGCTCAGTTCGGATTTGTGGCGACTACAAAGCCACCATCAACTGAGTATCGCTGCAAGACCAATACCCGCTTCCGAGAGCGGAGGACTTTTTTGCCACGCTGGCAGGTGGCAAGCTATTCACGAAGTTGGGCCTCACTTCAGCCTACATGACTCAGGAACTGGCTGAAGAATCCAAACTTCTGACTACCATCACGACGCACAACGGATTATTTGTCTACAACAGGTGTCCGTTTGGCATTCGTTCGGCAGCAGCCATCTTTAAGAGAAACATGGAAAGCTTGCTCAAATCCATTCCTGGAACGATCGTATTCCAAGACGACATTCTCATAACGGGTCGTGACACCGAAGAACACCTCCACAACCTGGAGGAGGTGCTGCGCCGATTGGATCGAGCAGGCTTGCGGCTGAAAAAGGCCAAGTGTGTGTTTTTGGCCTCAGATGTCGAGTTTTTGAGCAGGATGGTTGCCGCAGACGGGATCCGGCCCACTGAATCAAAAACGGAGGTGATCCGCCGGGCACCCAGGCCCGGCAACATGTCAGAATTGCGATCATTCCTGGGACTTTTGAATTATTTTGGGAACTTTCTGCCGAACTTAAGCACATTGTTGGAGCCGTTACACATGCTCCTGTGTAAAGGTTGTGAATGGTTTTGGGGGGACTGTCAAGAACGGGCTTTCAATAAGGTGAGGAACCTGCTGTGTTCCAACAAACTGTTGACTTTGTATGACCCCTGTAAAAAACATGCGATGGGGTGTTGGGTGTGTGTTACAGCAGGGTAACGATGACGGCCGACTCCAACTGGTGGCTTACGCCTCCAGGTCGCTCTCCCAGGCAGAGCATGGATACGGCATGGTTGAGAAGGAAGCACTCGCGTGTGTTTACGGTGTGAAAAAGATGCACCAGTACCTTTTTGGTAGATAGTTCGAGCTAGAGACGGACCACAAGCCGTTAACATCCTTGTTGTTCGACATCAAGGCTGTCAACGCCAATGTGTCAGCTCGCATACAGCGCTGGGCCCTCAAGCTGGCTGCGTAGGACTACACCATACGGCACCGGCCAGGCACCGAAAATTGCGCTAATGCGCTCAGCAGGCTCCCACTGGCCACCACCGAGGGGACGTCGGAGCAGAGCGCCGAAATGGTCATGGCCGTTGAGGCTTTTGACACTGCAGGCTCCCCCATCACAGCCTGCCAGATCAAACTCTGGACCAACAGGGACCCCCTCCTATCCATGATAAAGAAATGTGTCCTGACTGGGGATTGGGCGCCCGCACACAGGGCGTGCCCCGAGGAAGTCAGATCGTTTCAGAGACGGATGGATGAGCTCTCCATCCAAGCCGACTGCCTGCTATGGGGCAGCCGGGTAGTCATGCCCCAGAAAGGGAGGGAAGCGTTCATCAGGGAACTCCACAGCGAGCACCCTGGCATCGTGTTAATGAAGGCCATTGCCTGGTCACATGTATGGTGGCTGGAGATTGACTCAGACCTGGAACACTGGGTTCGCAGGTGCACGACGTGTGCCCAGCTGGGCAATGCCCCCAGGGAGGCCCCACTCAGCCCGTGGCCCTGGCCCACCAGACCATGGTCACGTATTCACGTAGAATATGCGAGGCCGTTCATGGGGAAAATGTTCCTGATCGTTGTTGATGCATACTCGAAGTGGATCGAGTGCATCATATTGAACTCGTGCACGACATCCATCACCATGGACAGTCTGTGTATGGTTTTCGTCACCCATGGCTTGCCGGACATCCTGGTCAGCGACAATGGCCTGTGTTTCACCAGCCATGAATTCCAGGAGTTTATGTCGGGCAATGGTATCAAACACGTCCGGACAGCGCCGTTCAAGCCGGCTTCCAATGGCCAGGCGGAACGGGTGGTCCAAGTCATAAAACAGGGCATGCTACACATCCAAGGACCCTCCCTTCAGTACCACCTATCGCGCCTCCTGCTGGCCTACAGGTGTTGCTCGCACTCGCACACGGGAGTCCCACCAGCGGAACTCCTCATGAAACGCACGCTCAAGACGCGGCTGTCCCTCATTCACCCAGCTTTGGCAGACATTGTTGAGGGCAAGCGCCAGTCCCAAACCGAGCTCCATGATTGAAACTCAATGGGGGGGTGTATAGAAATAGATGACCCGATATTTGTTCTTAACCATGCTTTGGGACCCAAGTGGTTTGAGGGCACCGTAATTGGCAAAGAAGGAAATAGAGTCATGGTGGTCCGACTAAACAATGGCAAGATATGCCGCAAACACTTGGACCAAGTAAAGAAAAGGTTCAGCATAGACACGGAGGAACCTGAAGAAAAGCATGAGATGGCACCCACACCACTGCCAGCGGATGAGCAACAAAGACAGTCCTCTGCATGCACAGTTCCGGCAGCCAGCCCGGACAGGCCGGAATCACCTCAAGTGACAGAGACGCATGCCGAGGCTCAGCCACACAGAGCCACAACTGCGGCGCTCCACGAGAGAGCATCGACCACCTGACAGACTTAACCTCTGAAACAAAAAGACTTAAGGGGGAGATGATGTCATGTATTTAACCATCTTGCAATGACATAGTCATGTAACTTTAACTCATGTACAATGTACCTGTACCCTAGAAATGCATACCCTGACCATAGGGGGTGAACTTGCGGGAGACACTCCTCACCTGGGTTTCCACGTATAAAAGGGGAGGTCCCACCCAGGGTCAGCACTCCTTGGTCCTGCCAATAAAGGTGAAGGTCACAGAGTGACCGTGCCTGATATATATATATATATATATGTCTCGTGTGAGTTTCTCGTAAGGTGCAGAGATACTACGTACCTCAGTCACTCTAACTGAGCATGATTCCATAAAGAGCTCTTTTGAGGGTGAGTAGAGTAAATGTGTGTTTAACCAGTTTGTACAATCAAAATGCTGTGCAACAGGTAAGAGCTTGTCTAAAAAAATGTAAATGTGCTAATTCAATCAGAGCT
This sequence comes from Pristiophorus japonicus, assembly GCF_044704955.1. Lineage (NCBI taxonomy): Eukaryota > Metazoa > Chordata > Chondrichthyes > Pristiophoridae > Pristiophorus > Pristiophorus japonicus. The sequence goes on from NC_091982.1 coordinate 222,646,323, forward strand.
ATGTGACCTTAAACAGGCATGATTCCGAGATGTCAATTCGTGAAGTATTTAAGAATTTTCTAAACAAATTAAAATTTAAGATAACCATGCTGTTAATTGATATAAACAGAACTGGGCAATATTATTGATATTCATTTTGGTTGTGTGTTCTTTTTACCATCTAGTGTTCTAAAAAGGCTTCTATTCAGGTCTGAGTTTGAAAACAGTGGTATTTGCAGGAGGAGGGGAGCATGAGTCGCAACCCTGATCATAGGCAATCCTGAACAGCTGAATATGATTGCGAGTCCAGCATGAGCAATGGTAAGGACTCTTAAAGGATTTTTATGGATGGTGAAAATGCAAAGATGAATTCTAACAGAAAAATGCAAAGAATTGGCAACTATCTGATGAATGCTAGCAGCAACAGGACAGATGTTGAGTTTAAGAGACTGGTAATAGACTTAGAAGTTATTCACAGAGGCAGGCAGTGGTTACAAAGGCTGGGAATAACTTATGGATATTGTCACCAGAGTTGGAAAAGGTAACTGCATCCTCATAAGTATTGGATTCCATGTGGTGAATAGTAACCTTGTGGTCAAAACAATGTTCTGTTGATGAGATTAAGATGGGTATTTCTTATTGTTCAGAATATTAAGACAAAATGTGTCTTTAAGCAACACAATGCATTATGTGGTTTGAGTAGAGTGGATGAACACAAGGGTTTGTAAATTAGATCATGCCCAAATTGGGGTGCAATCCTGATGCTGAACTCGCTGCATGTGCCTAATGAGAACAATGGCAGGACCAGGGCAAATTGGTCCACCATTAGGATACGAACAAGCTGCGGGCATCAGTCACTATCCCAGAGATCGTAGTTTGCCAGCCAAGGGCCTTGAGTGAGTCTAAGGCAATTTTTTTTTTAATTTAAAAAAATATTTTTTTTTTAAAAAAAATTTTTAAATTTTTTTATTTTTTTTAATTTTTCGTTGCCAATCTTTCCAATTCTTTGTCAAATCACAAACGCCAGAGGTCACCTTGCACACATCAAGGATCACTCTGCGCCAATGCTCTTAGCCAAAAGGCCTCGAGCCACTGCACCGTTCCTGGAAGTACTGCAATACCAGGTTCGTGCCATGGAGGTGGATGGGTCAGGCCCCCCCACACCTCCGTGGAGGTGGAGGGGTCAATCCACCCCACCCACCTCCTAAGGCAATTGAGAGGGGGCCGACCAGTAGCCAACAGCCGCCCGCAGTATTAATGCAGAGCGAGGAGCAGCACACCTACTCTTCCCGGCTCCACCTTCAGGTAAGCTTTTTTTTTTAAATTTTTGCTGGCGACCTCCAGCGATCCCTATAAGCGTGGCAGATTGGGCTGCATATAAACCTAGTAATTCTGAACACAGTCAGCATGATGCCTGTGGCATTCAGGGTAAATTTCTGATTTGGGTCCTAAAACAGGTCGCTTATTAGAATATTTAAGGAGCCTAATGTCTATTTTAGGTATCCGCCACAGATGATTCTGCTGCGCTCAAACCAATATGGCATTGGCTGTGTTTCCGCTGCTGTTCAGACACGAGAGATCAGCCCCCAAAATTTGTCCGATTTTCCACCTGGAAAACAAGGCCCTCTAACGTGGATGTGATTGTCCATGTGATGAATTCACTGTTATCTGGGTCACTGGGGTTAAGAAAAATAATTTCCCACAATGAAGGAAGAGAAAAGAAATCAGTGATCAACTGAAGCTCATATACTTTCTAGTAATTGGGTGCTTTCCCCTCTCTCTCAATGTGCATGTGAATTAATGAGCCAAACCACCTCATCAACTAATGATCTTCCTGCTGCCTTTACTCTCTTTCCCATCAAAAAGCTGTAGCCACAGTCATTATCATTAAAAACTGAAGATGAGTATTCGGTCAAAAGTTGACATTCTGGACTAGTTCAAGCCTTTTAAGAATAGCGGGCAAATGAATTTGAATTTAAATAAAAGGGAGAGTTACTGGACATAGTTCAATATTCAGATATGGATTGAATGTTGGAGGCACAAAAGCAATGATTTGCGCACAGACTGGGAACAGTCAGACTCCATGCTTAAGCTGTGAACCTAGAATGAAAACAGCATCAAGTCACCTCAGTGGTCATTTTGCATTTGATCAGGCACAAATCTCTGGGGGAAAGTACTTAGCTGAATAATATAACACTTTTAAAAGATCATTTGGTTTCCATATACACTTCCTGAAAAGTTATTTTGCTTTTGCACTATTCGCTTAAGAAAAGTTGGTCATCTAGATTTTTTTCTGGGAGAGAGGGAAGTTAGAATATTTCAGGAAACATGTTCAGAAATCATCTGTTTAATATGACTTAAAAATGCTTTCACTTCAGTTTTGCTCACCTAACCCCAGTCCCTGAAAAGTAGTTACATATGCTGGCGTATTATTTCATAGAACAGTAGTGGGGAGAAATTGGCCTGGTTAGCGCTTGTAGGACGTAGTAACGGGGTGCTAAAGGGTTACCGACTGGGCACAGCGAAATCGCTGACACCCGCAAACTTCCGTGGCTATTTTGTGCTACCGCTGAAACTTACTGCCTCGCTCTCTTGCGACCGGGAGAGCGTGATGTCATCCGGTGCACAGCGCCCCGTTACTGCCCCGGATGTAATATTCGCTCCCGTCTCCTGCAGCATTGCCAGACATTAACAATGCTAGCTGCAGGAGGTGTCACCTTGGCTGGGCACTTGGGGAGCGATATTTGGGGAGTACTTGGGCTGCTATACACATAGCACAGGTCCCGTGGCCCCACAGAGATAGAATGAGGATTGATTCAAACCATCATTGGCACTTCCCTTTAAGCGAGGGAAGGAGCTTCCAAATACGACAGCGCTGCACGGAACATTGTGCAGCGCTCTGCCACTACTGCCCCTCTCACTCCCTTTAGTGTTCTAAGGAAAGTGATAGCACTTGATTTAGCACTCCACTTCCCTCCTGGAATGCTGAAACGGAAGTTCCTGGGAGAAAAAATTATTTTCCACCTGACGATACTTTTACGCTTCCTCAAACGTTAACACCCCAATGGGGCGCTACGCAATTTCTAACCCTAGCTCTTTTCTACTATGTCCATGGATCGTTCTTCATGCATGAGACTGAACAGTGATATAAGTGGTCTCTTAGATTATGCAGGCCAACACAACCAGACCGTATTCTGACTTCCAAAGGTCATCAGTGAATGGGACAGGGAACTCTGGTCAATTGTCCCTTCTTAGCCCAAGGACATAGAATACTCTTAGGTTTTCCTCAACAGTTCTGATAATATAACCATGTGTTTTTCTTATCTCCTAATCTTTACTATGCCTATGTAACCCAAATTCTTTCTGTGTCTATTTATATGCACATTTTGGCTGCCATTCCAGACCCGAGCCCATTACTTCTATCTCTGAAACCTCCGGACCCTGCTCTTCTGTTTCCTTCCCTTCCTGTCACCCAGCGATACACCTTTCATTTTTCCCCTCGCGGGAGTGTTGTCGCTAATTACCCCAAACTGTCATTACTCCTCAGCCACCTTTCTTTTTTTTTGCAGTTGTCCAGGTTTTGAATTCCCCTTGAACAATGGCACAGTTATCCTCAGTACCTCTCTTAGCATTCTCTGAGGGGCTCATCAAGTTCCTTATGAGCAATAGTAACAACTGCCCCATCCTCCTCTCTCCCTGGCCCTCCCAACCAGCATGCCCGCTGGGGGATCATCTCGCCAGCCCCCTTGTTATGCCATGTAATATGCACTGTGCTATAGAAACATAGAAACATAGAAAATAGGTGCAGGAGTAGGCCATTCGGCCTTTCTAGCCTGCACCGCCATTCAATGAGTTCATGGCTGAACATTCAACTTCAGTACCCCATTCCTGCTTTCTCGCCATACCCCTTGATCCCCCTAGCAGTAAGGACCTCATCTAACTCCTTTTTGAATATATTTAGTGAATTGGCCTCAACAACTTTCTGTGGTAGAGAATTCCACAGGTTCACCACTCTCTGGGTGAAGAAGTTCCTCCGCATCTCGGTCCTAAATGGCTTACCCCTTATCCTTAGACTGTGACCCCTGGTTCTGGACTTCCCCAACATTGGGAACATTCTTCCTGCATCTAACCTGTCTAACCCCGTCAGAATTTTATATGTTTCTATGAGGTCCCCTCTCATTCTTCTGAACTCCAGTGAATACAAGCCCAGTTGATCCAGTCTTTCTTGATAGGTCAGTCCCGCCATCCCGGGAATCAGTCTGGTGAACCTTCGCTGCACTCCCTCAATAGCAAGAATGTCCTTCCTCAGGTTAGGAGACCAAAACTGTACACAATACTCCAGGTGTGGCCTCACCAATGCCCTGTACAACTGTAGCAACACCTCCCTGCCCCTGTACTCAAATCCCCTTGCTATGAAGGCCAACATGCCATTTGCTTTCTTAACCGCCTGCTGCACCTGCATGCCAACCTTCAATGACTGATGTACCATGACACCCAGGTCTCTTTGCACCTCCCCTTTTCCTAATCTGTCACCATTCAGATAATAGTCTGTCTCTCTGTTTTTACCACCAAAGTGGATAACCTCACATTTATCCACATTATACTTCATCTGCCATGCATTTGCCCACTCACCTAACCTATCCAAGTCGCTCTGCAGCCTCACAGCATCCTCCTCGCAGCTCACAGTGCCACCCAACTTAGTGTCATCCGCAAATTTGGAGATACTACATTTAATCCCCTCATCTAAATCATTAATGTACAGTGTAAACAGCTGGGGCCCCAGCACAGAACCTTGCGGTACCCCACTAGTCACTGCCTGCCATTCTGAAAAGTACCCATTTACTCCTACTCTTTGCTTCCTGTCTGACAACCAGTTCTCAATCCATGTCAGTACACTACCCCCAATCCCATGTGCTCTAACTTTGCACATCAATCTCTTGTGTGGGACCTTGTCGAACGCCTTCTGAAAGTCCAAATATACCACATCAACTGGTTCTCCCTTATCCACTCTACTGGAAACATCCTCAAAAAATTCCAGAAGATTTGTCAAGCATGATTTCCCTTTCACAAATCCATGCTGACTTGGACCTATCATGTCACCTCTTTCCAGATGCACTGCTATGACATCCTTAATAATTGATTCCATCATTTTACCCACTACCGATGTCAGGCTGACCGGTCTATAATTCCCTGTTTTCTCTCTCCCTCCTTTTTTAAAAAGTGGGGTTACATTGGCTACCCTCCACTCCATAGGAACTGATCCAGAGTCAATGGAATGTTGGAAAATGACTGTCAACGCATCCACTATTTCCAAGGCCACCTCCTTAAGTACTCTGGGATGCAGTCCATCAGGCCCTGGGGATTTATCGGCCTTCAATCCCATCAATTTCCCCAACACAATTTCCCGGCTAATAAGGATTTCCCTCAGTTCCTCCTCCTTACTAGACCCCCCGACCCCTTTTATAACCGGAAGGTTGTTCGTGTCCTCCTTCGTGAATACCGAACCAAAGTACTTGTTCAATTGGTCCGCCATTTCTTTGTTCCCCGTTATGACTTCCCCTGATTCTGACTGCAGGGGACCTACGTTTGTCTTTATTAACCTTTTTCTCTTTACATATCTATAGAAACTTTTGCAATCCGTCTTAATGTTCCCTGCAAGCTTCTTCTCATACTCCATTTTCCCTGCCCTAATCAAACCCTTTGTCCTCCTCTGCTGAGTTCTAAATTTCTCCCAGTCCCCAGGTTCGCTGCTATTTCTGGCCAATTTGTATGCCACTTCCTTGGCTTTAATACTATCCCTGATTTCCCTTGATAGCCACGGTTGAGCCACCTTCCCTTTTTTATTTCTATGCCAGACAGGAATGTACAATTGTTGTAGTTCATCCATGCGGTCTCTAAATGTCTGCCATTACCCATCCACAGTCAACCCCTTAAGTATCATTCGCCAATCCATCTCAGCCAATTCACGCCTCATACCTTCAAAGTTAGCCTTCTTTAAGTTCTCTTGACCATGGTCTCTGAATTAACTGTTTCATTCTCCATCCTAATGCAGAATTCCACCATATTATGGTCACTCTTCCCCAAGGGGCCTCGCACAACGAGATTGCTAATTAATCCTTTCTCATTACATAACACCCAGTCTAAGATGGCCTCCCCCCTAGTTGGTTCCTCGACATATTGGTCTAAAAAACCATCCCTTATGCACTCCAGAAAATCCTCCTCCACCGTATTGCTTCCAGTTTGGTTAGCCCAATCTATGTGCATATTAAAGTCACCCATTATAACTGCTGCACCTTTATTGCACGCACCCCTAATTTCCTGTTTGATGCCCTCCCCAACATCACTACTACTGTTTGGAGGTCTGTACACAACTCCCACTAACGTTTTTTGCCCTTTGGTGTTCTGCAGCTCTACCCATATAGATTCCACATCATCCAAGCTAATGTCCTTCCTAACTATTGCATTAATCTCCTCCTTAACCAGCAATGCCACCCCACCTCCTTTTCCTTTTATTCTATCCTTCCTGAATGTTGAATACCCCTGGATGTTGAGTTCCCAGCCCTGCTCATCCTGGAGCCACGTCTCCGTAATCCCAATCACATCATATTTGTTAACATCTATTTGCACAGTTAATTCATCCACCTTATTGCGGATACTCCTTGCATTAAGACACAAAGCCTTTAGGCTTGTTTTTTTAACACCCTCTGTCCTTTTAGAATTTTGCTGTACAATGGCCCTTTTTGTTCTTTGCCTTGGGTTTCTCTGCCCTCCACTTTTCCTCATCTCCTTTCTGTCTTTTGTTTTTGCCTCCTTTTTGTTTCCCTCTATCTCCCTGCATTGGTTCCCATCCCCCTGCCATATTAGTTTAACTCCTCCCCAACAGCACTAGCAAACACTCCCCCGAGGACATTGGTTCCGATTCTGCCCAGGTGCAGACCGTCCGGATTGTACTGGTCCCACCTCCCCCAGAACCGGTTCCAATGCCCCAGGAATTTGAATCCCTCCCTGCTGCACCATTGCTCAAGCCACGTATTCATCTGAGCTATCCTGCGATTCCTACTCTGACTAGCACGTGGCACTGGTAGCAATCCCGAGATTACTACTTTTGAGGTCCTACTTTTTAATTTAGCTCCTAGCTCCTTAAATTCATTTCGTAGGAACTCATCCCTTTTTTTACCTATGTCATTGGTACCAACGTGCACCACGACAACTGGCTGTTCTCCCTCCCTTTTTAGAATGTCCTGCACCCGCTCCGAGACATCCTTGACCCTTGCACCAGGGAGGCAACATACCATCCTGGAGTCTCGGTTGCGGCCACAGAAACGCCTATCTATTCCCCTTACAATTGAATCCCCTATCACTATCGCTCGCCCACTCTTTTTCCTGCCCTCCTGTGCAACAAAGCCAGCCACGTTGCCATGAACTTGGCTGCTGCTGCCCACTCCTGATGAGTCATCCCCCTCAACAGCACTCAAAGCAGTGTATCTGTTTTGCTATTGATTAATTTTGCCCCTCTTTACCGATGCATTCATCTTTATTTTGTACCTTTTTAAAAATAATGTCCAGAATAGACTGCAAGTTGTAGCAACTCAGAGGAGGGTGGGTTCTGGAATTTTGTAGCATTGGGAGAGAGTGCTGAAGTTTGGCAAGACAGGAAATGATGTCTTCAGGTTTGGTAGCACTGAGTGACAATGATGGGACTTAGTAATACAGGAGATAAATTATGAGATTTGGCAAATTGATGAGGTGGGTGGAGGTCCTGGGGCTTAGCTGCAATGGGCTGGGGCTTTGGTCGCACTAAGGGAATAGTTTTGAGGTTTGATCTCACTGAGAGGAGAGTAGCACATGCAGCTTGGAGATATAAGTCAGCAGTTAAGAGAATCCAGTGCAAATGCAAGACACATGGGAAGAATCAGCCAAGGATAAGAAATAACAGCTTAGGTTTTCCGGTATGGGTACAGCTTGCACCTGAAGAAGTGGGTTTTGTGCTGATAAATACGGAATTAACAATTTGCACCAAATTTTCTAAAGTGAGGTGCAGACTTGAACAAGTGTACATGGCACATTGTCCGTGAGAGTGCAAAATTTAAAGGGACAGAAACAATTAAAGGCAATTGTCAAAATGGGAGACCACGGGGAAGAAATTCAGTATCGATCCGTTTGGGGGCGGGAACAGTTGGGAGGCGCGAGACTTAGCGGCAGGCGCTAAAGACCCACCCCCTCCAGAAATTCGGGTTACCGCTCCCGGAAGGAAGTGGAGCGCTAAATCAAGTGCTCCACTTCCTTCCTGGGGTGCTAATGGGACGCACGGCTCAGCAGCGCTGCACACTGTGCCGTGCAGCACTGCCGCATCCGAGGGCCCTTCCCTCTCTTAAAGGGAAAGGCCCAGGCTGCCAACTCTGCAGAAGAAAAAGGGACCTATCTGGACCACATGGAGTAGGGATGCCTTGCGATCAATCCGGCATTCAAAGCAGAGTGCCGGGCTGAGCGATCGCGGCCAGGACCCCGCGAAGAAATCGGATCAGGAATGGCAACAACAAGGTAAGATTGTTTTATTTTTCATTCGGCCACCTCGCCTTTAATATTCGCCCCGGTACCGGCCGGCCGCCCCGATCCTTGCCTCCTGCAGCTGTCGGTGCTTTCGCCTGCAGGGGGCGAAAGTGAATTTCGGGGACGGGGAGCTCAAGGGGCGATGTGCACGGCGATGATGTCACGATCTCCGGGTGCGGGAGATCGGGGTGCAAAGCTGTAGCTGCCATTCTCAGCGCCGTGCTAACGGGAGGCGCAAATGCACCAAACTTCTAGCCCATCATCTCTCGAAGCATATAGATCATGACAGAAAGGATCTCAAATCATTCATGGCCTGCTGAAGTTTCGGGGTAGGGTGGGGTTGTGGGTGGAGACTGAGAAGTGGCAGGCAAAATTAAGGGATAAGAAACCCAAGGTGTAGGCAAGATTCTGCAGGCAAGAGCAGGAGAACCCAACATCTGACCCCCTGTTTGATGGCTGCTGAAATGGAGGTTCTGCTGCAAGAGGTAATTGCAAGGAGGGTGTCACACATTGGTATTATTCCCATCGGTCAGTGCAATAATAATTAGGTATGTTTGTCTTGTTTGGTTTAATGGCTGTTCTTTTAAATTCAGTCACAGTGAAAAAGCAGTTAAAAAAATCAACAGCAGTTCCGATCCCTGCAGTAAGATTATTTTGATACAATCGTGCAAGTTTTAGCAGTTACAGGCTGGGGAGAGGAATAATTCAAATTTAAAACAATGCTTTGTGATTGGTTCAGTTGTATATGCCTGACTGTTCTTTTTTAAATGGTGGAATATTTAAAATCCAACAGTCGTGGTAATTCTTTTCTGGGTTGTAAAGGAAGAATTGATTCTGTCTGTATCAAGGCTGTCAGTTTATAGATCTCAGATAAGGAATCAGTCAGTTTGACACTCTTCAGAGAACAAAATTGAATTTCCAGCAAACAGTTTAGATTAATTAGGTTCTCACATTAATAAGAAATTGAAGGAAAAGTCACCTACGCCAGTGATTTCTGCGGGGAGGGGGTTATCCTGATCTCCCAGTATAAGATTGATGGAGACCCCAATAAACAATGTAAACCCCAGAGAAACAACGTAATCAGCTATCTATACCATTTCTCCAGCATTTCCACCAATCTTCCACCGAAGTTATAGCACAAGATCAGGAGAAATGAGGTATGAAAATCTGTATCTGCAGATGTAGGTGTGTGGCTACTGGTGGTGGGGCGAGGGCATAGAGTACCTTCCATAGAGCCTGGTCAGCCTGGCATCATTCCATTCATCCTCCTCCTTTTCTTACATAGTACTTACAACACAGAAACAGGCCATTCGATGCATAGGTCCATGCCAGTGTTTATAGTCCACACGAGCCTCCACCCTCTTCTTCATTTAACCCCGTTGACATATTTTTCTATTTTTTTCTCCGTCATATGTTTATCTAGCTTCCCCCTTAAATGCAGCTACGCTATTTGCCTCAGCTACTCATTGTGGGGGTTCTATATTTTAACTACTCTCTGAGTAAAGAAGTTTTTCCTGAATTCCCTGTTGCATTTATTAGTGACTAACTTATGTTTTTATATTTATGGCCCCTAATTCTGGTCTCCCAATATGTGGAAACATCTCCTCTACAGATACTCTATCAAACCCTTTCATAATCTTACAGACCTCTATCAGAGAACACCCCAGTCTTCTCATTCCTAGAGAAAAAAGCACCAGCCTGTTCAATTTCTTCCAGTATTGCTTTCATCCCCGTAAATTGTTTTTGCACCTTTGTCTGTGCCTCTAAATCCCATTTATAATATGGGGAACAGGACTGTTTACAGTACTCTAAGGCCAGAATTTTCTCAAGGGAAGCTGGTTTAGAATGCTGGGGCCTCCGAGGCAAGAGGGAAACCCGGGAGGCCAAATTTCCCACAGGCCTTGCTGACTTTAACAGCATAGAAACATAGAAACATAGAAAATAGGTGCAGGAGCAGGCCATTCAGCCCTTCTAGCCTGCACCGCCATTCAATGAGTTCATGGCTGAACATGAAACTTCAGTACCCCCTTCCTGCTTTCTCGCCATAACCCTTGATCCCCCGAGTAGTAAGGACTTCATCTAACTCCCTTTTGAATATATTTAGTGAATTGGCCTCAACTACTTCCTGTGGTAGAGAATTCCACAGGTTCACCACTCTCTGGGTGAAGAAGTTTCTCCTCATCTCGGTCCTAAATGGCTTACCCCTTATCCTCAGACTGTGACCCCTGGTTCTGGACTTCCCCAACATTGGGAACATTCTTTCTGCATCTAACCTGTCTAAACCCGTCAGAATTTTAAACGTTTCTATGAGGTCCCCTCTCATTCTTCTGAACTCCAGTGAATACAAGCCCAGTTGATCCAATCTTTCTTGATAGGTCAGTCCCGCCATCCCGGGAATCAGTCTGGTGAACCTTCGCTGCACTCCCTCAATAGCAAGAATGTCCTTCCTCAAGTTAGGAGACCAAAACTGTACACAATACTCCAGGTGTGGCCTCACCAAGGCCCTGTACAACTGTAGCAACACCTCCCTGCCCCTGTATTCAAATCCCCTCGCTATGAAGGCCAACATGCCATTTGCTTTCTTAACCGCCTGCTGTACCTGCATGCTAACCTTCAATGACTGATGTACCATGACACCCAGGTCTCGTTGCACCTTCCCTTTTCCTAATCTGTCACCATTCAGATAATAGTCTGTCTCTCTGTTTTTACCACCAAAGTGGATAACCTCACATTTATCCACATTATACTTCATCTGCCATGCATTTGCCCACTCACCTAACCTATCCAAGTCACTCTGCAGCCTAATAGCATCCTCCTCGCAGCTCACACTGCCACCCAACTTAGTATCATCCGCAAATTTGGAGATACTGCATTTAATCCCCTCGTCTAAATTATTAATGTACAATGTAAACAGCTGGGGCCCCAGCACAGAACCTTGCGGCACTCCACTAGTCACTGCCTGCCATTCTGAAAAGTACCCGTTTACTCCTACTCTTTGCTTCCTGTCTGACAACCAGTTCTCAATCCACGTCAGCACACTACCCCCAATCCCATGTGCTTTAACTTTGCACATTAATCTCTTGTGTGGGACCTTGTCGAAAGCCTTCTGAAAGTCCAAATATACCACATCAACTGGTTCTCCTTTGTCCACTTTACTGGAAACATCCTCAAAAAATTCCAGAAGATTTGAATGTGAGGCCTCAGATTCCTGCCCGCAGCCAGCCAGATTGAGAGGCTGGCTGGCTGAGAGCGGGTAGGCCTCAGATGCGAGGGGTCGGTTCTGGGGAGTGGCCGGCATGGTCGAGGATCGTGGTGGGGGTGGGGTTGGGGGTCGGCATGGTTGGGGATCGGGATGTTGGGGGTCACTGGGGGGGGGGGTGGGGGGGTTTGGCCAGAGGATCAGCAGGGGCAGCAGGGGGTCGGGGATCGGGAGGCGGTTGGAGGATCGGCAGGGGATTGGTGATTGGGAGGGATTTGGTGGATCGGCAGGGGGTCGCAGGCATCAGGAAGTAGTTCGAGGATCAACAGAGGGTCGGGGATCAGGAGGAGTTTCGGCTGGGGATCAGGGGGCCTCATTTCAATATTTAAATTAAGGTAACGCCCCCTGGGAGCGGGTTGGTTGCCTGCCCTTTGTCCCGCCTCTATCAAAACCGGAAGTGAGCGGGTTGGAGGCAAGATCCGGTTGGGATTCTCATTTTTAACAATTTAACTGCCCCCATACTCCAAACCCACCCATTTTTTAGGGAAAATTCTGACCTAAGTGTAGTCTTACTAAGATTCTATACAAATCTAACATAACTTCACTGCTTTTCAATTCTATCCCTTTTGAAATGAACCCCGATGCTTTGTTTGCTTTTTTTAAGTGGCCTTATTAACCTGCCTCACTACTTTTAGTGATTTCGGTATCTGTACACCCAGATCCCCCGCTCCTCTACCCATTCAACACTTATTTTCCAAGGCCTCCATATTCTTCCTATCAAAAGGGACACCTATATTGATGTTCATTTGCCAATCATGCATCAATTCTGCAAGTTTACTAATGTCTTTCTGTATTTTGTTGCAGTCCTCCGTATTATCTATATCCCAAACTTTGATGTTGCCACAAATTTTGAAATTGTACCTCTGATTCCCAAGTCTAAATTGTTTATGTAAACGGTGAACAACAGTGGCCCCAGCACCAATCCTTGTTGAACACCACTTCCCAACTTTTGCTAGTCTGAGTTACCTTTAACCTCTCGGGGGAGAAATTTGGGTCGTTTGGGTAAATTCCATGGGAGTTTAACGGTGGCGGTAACCAGTAGCACCCTGCTCCGCTGCGCTGGCGATGGCAACATCATCACCATGTGCAGCAACCCATTTTTGCCCTGGAGCAAAAATCCATGAGCGTCCCCTGAAGCTGCTCTGGGCGTGTACCGGGCTATAGGCCGCTTGCATGGCGCTAATTAAAGGGGAGATGGTGCACGGAAGAAAAAAAAATCGTCTGATTTACCAGTCACGGCCTGTTGCATGTTGGATCGCAGAGTCTGTACTACGATCTTGCAGCCTGGCACTCCGCTAATGCCACGGCACCCTGCTCCCCGGTGGTCCTGGTATGGACCCGCAGAGTCAGCAGCTTGGCCCTCTCCTTTAATGAAGAGGAGGGCACTTTCTATGTGGCAGCACTTTGCGTCCCAGCAGATAGCGCTGTGCCCCTCTTGGATTGCTTCCGCCCCGCTCGTGCCACACACAGCAAGTGGAGCACATTATTTTGCACTCCACTTGCTCTTGGGGTCGGTAACCCCAATACCATGTTCCCCACCTGGTGCAGGAAATCCCGCCTTGCGGCTGTTACCGCTCCCAAACGGCCCCTGTGCAATTTCCCCCATCCCACTCTCTGTTTTTCTATTTTGTAGCCAGCTTGCTATCCATTCTGCTACTTGTCTCCTGACACACACATTCTGACCTTAGACATGAGTCTGCTCCTACCTTCTAAGCATCTTAAATAGACAAATTCCCTTTGGGAAACATGTTGGAGACAGTTAATAGTGCTGTGGCAAAAAATATATAAATAATTTTCACAATGTCTTATTAGAATTTAGGTGCCAACAGAATAAAAACAAATAAAAAGAAAAACAGTCAAGAAGTGGCTGAATTGTACTTGATTTACATTACTGTATCCTATAAATGAACTTCCATAAACTTACCGATTTTTGTGTAATAGGAACAGACCTACTGTATGCCAAAACATTTAGAAATACCAAAGGCCCATGCCCACCATCAAATTAATATTGGCATTAAGCACATGGCTGTTTCAGTTAAGCCCTCATGACAACGATGTTCCCCAACTTCCAAAGATGCATGTGATGCACAAAGTGGGTGGAGATCCAGCATGACCGATCTCTGCCCACTTTTCTGATTAGGTGTGCTCAATGTACATGCATAAATTAGGCATAACAATCAGAAAACCTATGCCAGCTTGTTTAAATATGATGACAATAATGTGATGGAAATAGCATGACACGAAACTGTTTAGGTAAATGGATTTGAAGTTATCCCTTGCTCATTAATATAATTCAGATAGTCATAAACAGATTTTCATTTGGTCGAGCTAATTCTTGTCAACATATAGCCCCATTGTAATGTTGGTAATTAGAAAGGAAAAAGCAGCCTTTTTCCCTCACAGCATATATAGTTCAATTATTTTCATAGGTCTCCCTCTGCTGGCAACATGATGTCAGTGCCAACCAGCACTTAAAGCCGAGAAATTGGCTTCCTTAGCGCCTCCTATTATCGCCTCCGGTAGCACACCGGGTCTGGCGAGAAGATCGACTCCGCTATATTCGGCGGGATGTTTGCAATGATGATATGGCGTTGTGCCCCGATCTCCTTCACCCAGAGATTGTGACGTCATCGGCGTGTGCATCGCTCTGGTAACGCCCCGGTTCTGAACTTTGGTTCCACCTCCAGCAGCATCGCCGGGCGAAAACACCAACAGCTGCAGGAGGTGTTGATCAGGAGGCCGGACGCTTCCTGGGCGATGCTTAAAGGCGAGGTGGCCGAGTTAGGTGAAAAAACAATGCTCTTTCTCTTTTTTTGTTCCTTTGACTTCACTCCTGATCGATCGGCCCGGCACTCTGCTGCAGTACATTGAGCTGATCGGGCCGGATTGCGACTGCCGTCGGGGACCAAGTAGGCTTTAGCCTAGCAGAGCCTGCACGATGGCCCTTCCCTTTAAGGGAAGGAAAGAGCCTTACAATGCAGCAGCGCTGCACGGCCTATTGTGCTGCGCTGCACACCTACCATCCCATCTGCTGCCTGGTGCGCTCCACTTCCTTCCTGCAGCTCAAAGTTAAAAGGCATTAGCGCCTGCCACTTGGAGAGAGGAGAGTCTTCGAAATAGAGAGGACCAAATTTATCAGCAGCCATCCATCAAGGGAATTAAAATGAGTGGACAAAAGGTTCAAGGAAGGCTGTTAAAACCAAGCCCAGAGCTCTCCGGTTTAATGATGAATAACTGGAGGGGCTTGTATCAGAGGTCGAGCGCAGGTATAAAGACTTCACCTGGGATGGCCTGGCAAGCGTCCACCATCCCAATACTGACGAATTTGGAGTGAGATTAGTGAGGCCGTGTCCTCAGCGCGTAACATTGTGCAGGATGAAGACCAGTGTAGGAAACGTTGGAACGATGTGATGGCATCAGCAAGAGTGAGTAATCATTTATTGGAGGCCTCCCATAGCACAACAAAAGGCTGTGTGCCAGATGTGTCTGTGTGTGTGAGTGTGTGTGTGCTGCATGAGTAAAAGGGGTCAAGGCTGGCACTTTTCTTTCTGCAGAAGAAATAAACTTCCTAGGCAGCCAGCCTGAGTGCCACGGGAGGGGGCCCAGCAGAGCTGACAGTTGAGCAGCCTGGAGGAGCGTGCCTTGGCATTGGTGGGTGACTGCCGCCGTGCAACCACAACAGGTGATGCAGATCCCATGCTAGAGCATGGTAAGGGTATAATAATCTCCGGTGTGAGTAACACTCATGACATGAAAGCTCATGCAATGTTAAGTCAAATGGGATTTATCGCATATTTTGTTGGCCATTATTGGTGTGCCCATGTAGAGATGGAACTCCTTGATGGCACAATGTGAAATGGGATGCCTCACATGTCAGCATCATCAATTCCCGTCCTCTCCCCCCTCCCTATAGACCGGAATGTTGGCCTCTACTTGCAGAATGTGATTCGGAAAGCACCGGCCAATACACACCATCCACCTCTGGCACAGAAAGGAGGAGTGTGGCCCCAACTTCTCCCACCCTGACGTTGTCCCCAGCTCAAGACAGCGGCACCTTCCTCCACCCCAAGATCACCCATATCCACCGCACCTAACTCTGCCACCCAGAGTCCGGAAGAACAGGAGAGAGATGAGGGAGAAGGGCCCGTGGTCAAGCCTCTTGAGGTAGAGAAGCTGGAAGAGGAGGACAGCAGCCTCCTGACATGTGTCCGAATTCATGGGCTTCGAACCGGAAGAACCAGGAACAAGTGCTGGCAGGCGCAGAGGCCGTGGCTCTAAATCAGCCAAGGTGTGTGAACCCACAAACACCCAACAAGCACCTGAGGATGCAGATGGCTCACACATATTCACGAGATGGTGCAGCTATCGAGGACGAGCATGGAGATAGGTCGCGACCTGCTGCAGACCATGGCTGAATTAGCTGCCACCATCGAGACCTTTGCTCAGCAGTATACTGACAGGATGGAGCGGCTTATTAGTGCGTTGGAGCGCACCAGCGATTCTGTTGAGGTGATGAGGTAAGCGATGGTTTCTGGCCGGGTCATGGAAGCCCCCGAGCCCACACCCTCAAGGCAGACGGATCCCGAGGAGCCGGACATGCCGGGGCCTTCAGTCACGCCCCCTACCTTCTTGCCAAGATGGACACGTCTGCAGAGATCTGGCTGCATACCTGCACAACCTGCTCAAGCAGAGGTGTTGAGGGGCAGGGGTGTGACACGCCATGTTGAAGGCGGGGCGAAGAAGAGGACCAAGGCCTCACATCGAGGGGGGGAAGAGAGGTGGCGGTAGAGGGTCGAGGGGTGGGTGTTGATGGTGCAAATGTTTTTGATGTTATAATGTTATGTCACTTTTGGTATGCTGGAATTTTCAATACAGTCACATTGTTCACCGTCTCTTGGTCAGTGTCTCATTGTTACATAATTTGTGGTGCCTTCTGAGAAAAACACAGCTCTCCTTCATGTGTCCTGCTCTATATTGCCCTAAACATATGGCTGCACTGTATAATGGGTCCTGTCATCAGGCTAGTAGCGAGACGACAAGTAAGGGTTACTGCCATTCAATGCCAGTCAGTTGAATTATTTGCAGGGCACACATTAAGGCTTGCACTTCAATCCACTTTTTATGACGACATACATCGCGGAGTGCGACCCCTGAGATGAGATGGTCATCAGTGACATTGCGATCCATTATATGTACTTTCCGTCTTCCATACCTCATGTCATGCTGTTCTCACTATCACTTGCAGTGTGCTGCCATAGCTTTACATCTTCTAACTGTTACTTATTCACTCTGATGTAAGCTCATACCATCGGCGCAGTCACAATCTGTCACTAAATATGGTCCACCTGAAATGGTGTCAACACTCTTGTCGGACATCTCCATTGAACCTTTCACATCTCTCGATAATTATTACCGCTTCCCCTACCACACTTTCCTTTCAACGGGGTCATATAGATTTACATTTCTCAACTGTCTGTGAGCGGGTTAAGGTCCATCCCATCAAGATTTGAGAGCCACCTCTAATGGTCCAGTACGATACCCGGGATGTGGAGTGCTGCAGCACTCTCAGCATTTCTCCCTACTGCCCGACTCACAGCCAGCTCTGATCAGCTTTTTGCTGGCGGTCCTTCTGGCGGGCGGCAGGGCGATCTTAGTGGATCGTGCCTGAGGAAAATGCCGGATTTCCCGCCTCCAACATGGGGGGCAGGCGGCAGCACTTCACTCCGGCAGAACCTCTGCAACCAATATCCCGCCGGGCGGCAAGTGGGAGGCAGATGGGCGGTACCAGAGGGATCTCTAAAAAAAAATGATTTCCAGCAGAACCTCAGCGGCTGTGGGCGGTACTTCCAACATAGACTGAAAGATAGAGGCAAAAAGCAATAAACTTTTATGGATCATCCAGGGTCTGAAGTGAAATAAGGTCATTCTTCTTTGTCTGTTTGCACTCCAAGCATTCGATGAACTTGCACAAAATCTTGAATATTAAATTTTGATGAATAGGAACTTTCATTTAACATGCAATCAGAAATGCCTTGCATTTTGTTATGATGGATTGTAAGCAGCCTGGCTGTATTCTGCTGAACATAAGCTTCAAAGAGAAAGGAATTGGGAGAGAAATACTTGTTCACTAAGCCACAGAATATGATTTCCAGAAATAATGTAAAACACCTCATTTAAAAAATGGTACTGTATAACAAAAATATATGTAATAAATAACTTTGAAAAGTTAAACTTTCACATCCATACAGTGACATTTATACAAAAGCAAAATACTGTGGATGCTGGAAATCTGAAATAAAAACAGAAAATGCTGGAGATACTCAGCAGGTCAGGTAGCATTTGTGCAGATAGAAACAGAGTTAATGTTTCAGGTCGATGACCCTTCATCAAAACTGGAAAAAGTTAGAGA
Source organism: Pristiophorus japonicus (assembly GCF_044704955.1). Classification (NCBI taxonomy): domain Eukaryota; kingdom Metazoa; phylum Chordata; class Chondrichthyes; family Pristiophoridae; genus Pristiophorus; species Pristiophorus japonicus. The sequence continues at coordinate 222,664,520 of NC_091982.1, forward strand.
TGTAACAGGTTTTTAAGCAAGTGTAGGGGCAGGGAAAGGGGGGACGGAAGGAAAGAACAAAAGGGAAGGTTTCTGATAGGATGAAAGGCAGAAGAGATTAAGAGACAAAATGGATGATGGTGCAAGGCAAAAGGAGATGGTAATGGGACAAGTTAAGAAATAAAAGATGAGTCTAGATAGGGTGTAAATGGAGATGACAGAATAAATCAACAGCTGCCATAGGAAAGAGAAAAAAAAACTGAAAAAAAGAAAAAAATAGGGGCCGAGGTTAGTGTTTAAAATTGTTGACTTCTATGTTGAATCCAGAAGGCTGTAATGTGCCTAAACAAAAGATAAGGTGCTGTTCCTCGAGCTTGCATTGAGCTTCATTGGATCAGTGTAAGAGGCCAAGGATGGAGAGATCAGAGAGGTAGTGGAGAGGAGAATTAAAGTGACAGGCGACCGGAAGCTCAGGGTCACGCTTACGGACTAAACAGAGGCATTCTGCAAAGTGGTCATCCAATGTAGAGGAGACCACATCTTGAGCAGCGAATACAGTATACTAAATTGAAAGAAGTACAAGTAAATCACTGTTTCACCTGGAAAGCATGTTTGAGATCCTGGACAGTGGGAAGGGAGGAGGTAAAAATTCAGGTGTTACACCTTCTGCGCTTACAAGGGAAGGTGCCGTGGGAAGGGGAGGGGATGCTGGGGTTGATTGAGGAGTAGACCAGGATGTCGCGGAGGGAATGGTCCCTTCAGAATGCTGAAAGGGAAGGTGAAGGGAAGATGTGATTGGTGGTGGGATCACGCTGGAGATGACAGAATTGGCAGAGGATGATCCATTGAACGTGGAGGCTGGTGGGGTGAAAGGTGAGGACAAGGGGAACCCTATCATGGTTCTGGGAGGGAGAGGAAGGGGTGAGAGCAGAAGTGCGGGAAATAGAATGGATACGGTCGAGGGCCATGTCAACCAAGGTAGAGGGGAATCCTTGGATGAGGTAAAAGGAAGACATATTGGAAGCACTCGTATGGAAGGTGACGGTGTCAAAACAGATGCGGGAGAGTAAATGTAAAAGACGGCGAAACTGGGAGAATAGAATGGAATCCTTACAGGAAACGGGTGGGAGGAAGTGTCGTCCAGGTAGCTGTGGGAGTCAGTGGGCTTAATAGTGACTGTTTGTCACTAACCCATCCCAGAAATGGAAACAGAGAAGTCGAGGAAGGGAAGAGTCAGATATGGACCATGTGAAGGTGAGGAAAAGGTGGAAATTAGATACAAAGTGAATAACATTTTCTAGTTCAGGGCGAGAGCAGGAAACGGCACCAATACGTCATCAAGAAAAAAAGGTGAGGGAAGCGACTCGAGTAGGACTGGAACAAAGAATGTTTCACATATCCGACGAAAAGACAGGCATAACTAGGACCCATGCGGGTTCCCATAGCAACACCTTTAATTTGGAAAATGTAAGTGGAGTCAAAGGAGAAGTTGTTCAATGTGAGAACAAGTTCAGCCAGGCGGAGGAGGGTGGTGGGGGATGGGGACTGGTTGGCCTCTGTTCAAGGAAGAAGCTGAGGGCCCTCAGGTCGTCGTGGTGGACAATGGAAGTATAGGGATTGGACGTCTATAGTGAAAAGGAGACGGTTGGAATCAGGAAACTGAAAACTGTTAAAGTGGCGGAGGGCATTGGAAGAGTCGCGGATGTAGGTGGGAAGAGACGGAGACTCAAATTTCTATTTTGGTTTGGGCTAAAGTACTGCAGAGTTATTGTAAATTCCACATATGGAAAATAAATTGACCATAAAAATATCTTTGTGATTTGTAACATCGTTCACTTCAGAAAGATTTTCTTTTAAATGGAAATGCTGAGTGATGTTACACAATTTCCAGTTCGATTGGTAGATTTTCATGACTTGTTTGGTACTTTGCTAGGTTTCATAATTACAGAGCATTTGAATTTAACGAGTTCCATATTCTGACCACTCTCTGGGTAAAGAAGTTTCTCCTGAACTCCCTATTGGTTTTATTAGTGACTAACTTATATTTATGGCCACATGTGGAAATATCTTCTCTATGTCTACACAATCAAACCCTTTCATAAACCTAAAGACCTCAATCAGGTCACCTCTCAGACTTAACTTTTCTAGAGAATAGAGACCAATTTTTCCTGACAGGTATAACCTCTCAATTCTCGTATCATCCTCGTAAATCTCTTTTGCACCTTCTCCAGTGCTTCAATATCCTTTTTATATTATAGATATCAGAACTGAGCACAGTCGTGTGGTATACAAGTTTCACATAACTTCTCTGCTTTTCAATTCTATTCCTCATATATATTATATAAAAGTAAGCCTTTTCTGTTATTAGTGTTGCTGCTTGCTCAATAACAGATTTTTTTCTCTGGAACAGCAATTCCCCAAATAATTTAACAAACTTTTGATTGGCAGCAGTGGAAAGTTCGCAGCCTGTCATGACACACATGTAATAACAATCTTTTTATGATTCTGAAACAGCTAAGAAGCAACCTAACTGAGTTAAGTTAGAAGTTTATTGAAGCAGCTGTGAAGTGCACAGTATTTATGGATACTGGCTCCACAAAACAACCAGGTACTGCTAACCTCTGTAATGGAGCATTACAATAAGATCTTTGATGGAGACAATGACCCTAAAAATGCTAAGGAAAACAGCAAACAAGGCAATTAGTTAATGAACAAAGGAACTCCATGTTAACTACTCAAGAACCTGGTGAACATTCTGGTAGAAATCGAGCAACTTAAAGAAAAGCACAAAGGTAAGGCATGAACATTACTGTAAATCAGCAGCACAATACATATGGGGACATATCGGAACGATATTTATTTTTTTTAAATACTGTCGCAGTGCAGAGAATAATTAGCGAGGATTAAAGCAAGTGCAGTAAGTACTAAGTGGAAATAGCAATGGTAAGCAATTTATGGAAAATACTGGAGAAACACAGCAGTTCAGTCAGCAGCTGTGGACAGAGCAGACAAGTTGACATTTTGGCTGTGGATCCTTCTTCAGAATTGAAAAATAAGAGGCAGATATATTAATGCATTTGCAGCATTTTGCTTTTTACTTATGCAAATTATATTGCGCATACCATGATTTGAAAGAGAATGTAGAACAGAAAGGAATATCCATGGGCCAAATCACGCTATTTCAATTACTACTGCTCTGGTGTTTAAAGGCAAATCTGACACAGAACAGGAGGGCATAACACTTAGCAGGTAGTGAGTTGTATCGTCAGAAATTCAGTACATAGCAGAAAATTGTTCATTTGTTTAGGAGTGAGGGGCGAAATTCAGCTTGTGCAGTAATGCAAAACAAGTGATATTGCATTGGCAGTTTTATACCCTGCCCAATTTATGGGGGTTAGCAGGGAGGTGGTAAAGGGGCAGCCAATGAGGTATTGCCTATTTTATGCTACCGGACAAGACTATCACCCCCTGACTCTGGACAACTTTGCAATTGCACCGATTGAACAGGTGAACAGAAGTACTGCTATGTATGATATTAATCATTTACTCTATGGTTTGCACAATATAATATAAGAACATAAGAAATAGGAACAGGAGAAGGCCATACGGCTCCTCAAGCCTGCTCAGCCATTCAATAAGATCATGGCTGATCTGATCGTGGACTCACCTCCACTTCCCCGCCTGCTCCCCATAACTCCTTATCCCCTTATCGTTTAAGAAACTGTCTATTTCTGTCTTAAATTTATTCAATGTCCCAGCTTCCACAGCTCTGAGGCAGCGAATTCCACAGATTTACAACCCTCTGAGAGAAGAAATTTCTCCTCATCTCTGTCTTAAATGGGTGACCCCTTATTCTAAGATCATGCCCTCCAGTTCTAGTCTCCCCCATCAGTGGAAACATCCTCTCTGCATTCACCTTGTCAAGCCCCCTCATAACCCTATACGTTTCGATAAGATCACCTCTCATTCTCCTGAACACCAATGAGTAAAAGCCCAACTTATTCAACCTTTCCTCATGTCAATCCCCTCATCCCCGGAATCAACCTAGTGAACCTTCTCTGAACTGCCTCCAAAGCAAGTATATCCTTTCGTAAAAATGGAAACCAAAACTGCATGCAGTATTCCAGGTGTGGCCTCACCAATACCTTATATAGCTGTAGCAAGACTTCCCTGCTTTTATACTCCATCCCCTTTGCAATAAAGGCCAAGATACCATTGGCCTTCCTGATCACGTGTTGTACCTGCATTCTATCCTTTTGCGTTTCATGCACAAGTACCCTCTGGTCCCACTATACTGCAGCACTTTACAATCTTTCTCCATTTAAATAATAACTTGCTCTTTGATTTTTTTCCTGCCAAAGTGCATGACCTCACACTTTCCAACATTAAACTCCATCTGCCAAGTTTTTGCCCACTCACTTAGCCTGACTATGTCCTTTTGCAGATTTTTTGTGTCCTCCTCACACACTGCTTTTCCTCCCATCTTTGTATCGTCAGCAAACTTGGCTACGTTACACTCAGTCCCTTCTTCCAAGTCGTTAATATAGAATGTAAATAGTTGGGGTTCCAGCACTGATCCCTGCAGCACCCCACTAGTTACTGGTTGCCAACCAGAGAATGAACCACTTATCCCGACTCTCTGTTTTCTGTTAATTAACCAATCCTCTATCCATGCTAATAAATTACCCCAACCCGTGAACTTTTATCTTGCGCAGTAACCTCTTATGTGGCACCTTGTCAAATGCCTTCTGGAAGTTCAAATACACCACATCCACTGGTTTCTTTTTATCCACCCTGTTCGTTACATCCTTGAAGAACTCCAGCAAATTTGTCAAACATGACTTCCCCTTCATAAATCCATGCTGACTCTGCCTGACCGAATTTTGCTTTTCCAAATATCCTGCTACTTCTTCTTTAATAATGGACTCTAACATTTTCCCAACCACAGATGTGAAGCTAACTGGTCTATAGTTTCTTGTTTTTTGTCTGCCTCCTTTTTTAAATAGGGGCGTTATATTTGCAGTTTTCCAAGCTGCTGGGACATATGTCACATCAACCCGCTCATACACATTGCATACAGTAAAGATTTTAAAGCTGAACTGCAAGAATTGTAATCAAGCCAAAGAATTTTTATGTGCTTTTGTGTTACTACTTATTGGTCCAGGGAATTTAACAGAAGCAGGGTGCAATATTAAACAAGTTGATGCCCTTTCCAATGGAACAGATATTGGTTGCATTAATCATCATCATCATAGGCAGTCCCTCGGAATCGAGGAGGACTTGCTTGCACTCCTGTCATGTTTGTAGCCTTCACATAACTGTAACCCTTATGTAACAACACTGTACATTGTATACACCTGAGTAATGCACACCTTGACCACAGGGGGTGATCTTGTGGGAGACAGTCCTCACCTGGTCATCCAGGTATATAAAGGGAGGTCCCACGCAGGGTAAGCACTTCTTGGTCCTGGGAATAAAGGTTCAGGTCACATAGTAACTTTGTCTGCAGTACATGCCTCGTGTGATTCTATAGTAAGGTGTAAGGACACCACATTTGGCGAGGATGGCCACCGGTAGCACAGAGGAACGGTACTGTGTTGGTGAGGACTGGGACGATTTCGTTGAGAGGCTCCAGCAGAGCTTTGTCACAAAGGACTGGCTGGGAGAGGAAGCGGCTGGCAAACGGAGGGCGCATCTACTGACCAGCTGTGGATCCAAGACGTATGCGCTGATGAAAGACCTGCTCGCACCCGAGAAGCCGGCGGACAAGTCTTTTGAAGAGCTCAGCACTCTGATCGGTGAGCACCTCAAACCAGTGAGAAGTATACACATGGCCCGGCACCGGTTCTACACACACCGGCGTCGGGAGAGACAAAGCATATCGGACTTCGTTGCGGACCTTCGGCGTTTGACCAGCCTCTGTAAGTTCACAGACGCCTGCAGGGAGGAGATGTTAAGGGATTTCTTCATTGAGGGCATCGGTCATGCCAGGATTTTCAGGAAGCTGAGACCAAGGACTTGACTTTGGAAAGGGCAACGCTGATAGCTCAGGCCTTCATGGCAGGGGAAGAGGAGACCAAGATAATTTACGTGCGCAGCCCTGGTTCCAATGTGGCGATGGACCAGGGAGTTAACATTGTAAATGAGATTCAGAACCCTGCAGACAGGCACGGGCAATTCAACACTGCCCAGGCAGCAACAGGCTCTAGGGTGGGCCAGCAACAGAGACAATGGCAGGGGGATCGGCAATTCACGGCATCACAAGGAACAATGCGTCCCAGAATGGGACCATTTACACTCAGCAACAGAGTGCTCAGGAGTAATCAAAGAGACAATCAGAGAGGAATGCCTGTTAACAGTTCATTTGTTCACAAGAATCTCAGCTCATGCTGGAGGTGCAGTGGCAAACATGCTGCGAGAATCTGTAGGTTTCAGCAATTTATCTGTAGAAACTGTAACTTCAGTGGACATCTGACCAAAAGGTGCAGAAAGCCCGTAGTGAGGCTAGTTTATGAGGCAGAGGAACCAGACGAGGGGTCTGCAAGGCAGGGTGATGCTTGGGGCAAAGCTATGGACGTTGAAGTCCAGCGGGTTCATGTGGCAGACATTCACAGCTCGTATACCAAAACGCCACCTATGATGATGAAAGTTCTATTAACTGGCATCCCGGTACGCATGGAGCTGGACACAGGAGCCAGCCAGTTACTTATGAGTGCCCAACAATTTGAAAAACTATGGCCACTCAAAGCCAACAGGCCCAAACTGGAATGCATTGCCACGAAGTTATGGATGTACACCAGAGAGATCATCCCAGTACTAGGCAGTGCAAACTTGGTGGTCACACACAATGGATCGGAGAACCGGCTGCCACTCTGGATTGTCCCAGGGAATGGTCCCGCGCTCTTGGGGAGGAGCTGGTTAGCCGAGATGAACTGGAAATGGGGGGATGTGCATGCCATTTCATCTGTGGAGCGAAGTTCATGCTCACAGCTCCTACAGAAATTCAAGCCACTTTTTCAACCAGGTGTCGGGACTTTTAAGGGCACCAAAGTAGTGATACGCATCACCCCGGACGCCAGACCAGTGCACCACAAAGCCAGAGCCGTGCCGTATGTGATGCGTGAGAGAATTGAGAGTGAGTTGGACAGGCTGCTAAGAGAGGGCATAATTTCACCTGTTGAATTCAGTGAATGGGCAAGCCCCATCATTCCTGTTCTTAAAGCGGATGGCTCGGTCAGGATTTGTGGCGACTACAAGGCCACCATCAACCGAGTGTCACTACAGGACCAATACCCGCTTCCAAGAGCGGAGGATCTTTTTGCCATGCTGGCAGGTGGCAAGCTGTTCACCAAGTTGGACCTCACTTCAGTCTACATGACTCAGGAAGTGGCTGAAGAATCCAAGCTTCTGACCACTATCACGACGCACAAGGTTTGTAACCTTCACATAACTGTAACCCTTATGTAACAACACTGCACACTGTATACACCTGAGTAATGCACACCTTGACCACAGGGGTTAATCTTGTGGGAGACACTCCTCACGTCGTCATCCAGGTATATAAAGGGAGATCCCACGCAGGGTCAGCACTTCTTGGTCCTGGGAATAAAGATTCAGGTCACGTAGTGACTTTGTCTGCAGTACATGCCTCGTGTGATTCTATAGTAAGGTGTAAGGACACCACAACTCCTAAAGTGAGTTCTTTGATGGCTGAACAGTCCGATACGAGAGCCACAGACCCTGTTACAGGTGGGACAGACATTAATGCAGTATCTCTGTTATCAGTCGCGATTACAATACAATGCAATACAGAAAGAGTCATTAACTGGACGGCTAATGGGAGAGCCAACCGATTCAGTTGATAACACTGCTTCCTTGTTTGTTTGCTTTGATTTTCTTAAAACAAATCTGAATTTCTTGCCACAGATGGCAGCCTTTCTCCAATATCTTGTCCAAGTACCTGTTCTTCATGTGTGAGCTAGACAGTGATTTTCTTTCTTTAATCATGCTCAGGATATGGGTGCCACTAGCAAGGCCAACATTCATAGCCCATCTCTAGAAGTTGGGGGTGAGCCAGCCTCTTGAACCGCTGAAGTCCATGTGGTAAAGGTACTCTCAGTGTTCGGTAAGCAGTTCCATGATTTTGACTCTGTGACGATGAAGCAACAGCAATATATGTTCAAGTCGGGAAGGTGTGTGAATTGGAGGAGAACTTGGAGGTGATAGCGTTCCCATACACCTGCTGCCCTTGTTGTACAGTGAGTATCAGCAGGTTAATCAACTTGGGGATGCTTTATAGCTAAGCCTCATCCTGCCCTCGCCCAAAATCCACACATAGGCCTGAATTTTCATGCTGCTGTATGTTCGAGATTGGAGGCGGGAGCAAAAATCTGAAAAAATGGGAGTGAGCCGGGATCCCACCGTCACTCCGCCTCCTCGCGCCTTTAACTCGGGCGCGTTTGCCAGCGTGGCATGGACCCGAACAGCAGAGGCGGACAACGTAATTTAGCTGATTAATACTTTGTTGTCAGACCCTTAATGGTGTTTTTAAGCAGGCCTTCTGAATTTCACTGGATGACCACGGGAATCACCCAGCTCGAGACCATGACTGTCAAGCTGAGGCGGGAGCTCAATGGCCATTGATCCAGGTCTTACTGCAGAGAATGGACAGCACAATAAATAGTCCCACATGACACCTGCTTACTTGCCTAAGGGAAAGGGTCATGCTGAGTGCATTTTGAACATAGATTTAGGTGTCTTGAGTTTGCATGTCTTTATTGCAACTTCAGAAGCCACTCTCACCTCATTGCTACTACCATTCACACCATTGACAGATTGCTTCTCTGATCTGTGAACCTGTGGAACTCTCTGCCACAGAAAGTTGTTGAGTCCAGTTCGTTGGACATATTCAAAAGGGAATTAGATGGGGCCCTTATGGCTAAAGGGATCAGGGGATATGGAGAAAAGGTTGGGGTGGGGTACTGACGTTGAATGATCAGCTATGATCATATTGCATGGCGGTGCAGGCTCGAAGGGCTGAATGGCCTACTTTTTATGTTTCTATGTTTCTTTCTCTACTTGACCTGCCATTTATTACATGAGCAGGTTTCAATCCCGCCTAGAGAGAAGATCTATGAGCCTCTGCCATCTGTTCTCCACAGATAGCATATACTCATGTGACTGATGCATTAGCTGCTCTATGGAGGTGGCCATCCTATCCATGGAAGGGCCTACAGTCACCATCGCCTGCGAAAAGGAGGTGCTCATGTTGGAGATGGACTCCTCCTTCTCTGCACATTTGCAGACATTGCGGCCGCAAAACCTGTCATACCATCCTGCACTTCTTCCTACTCCTCCAGGATCACCCTTTTCCTCGATGGCCCTCGAGGCTCAGCGTCTACCTACAGCTGAGCAGAGCTGTAAGTGTCCTGCACCCTCCAGCGAGGAGTCTCCACTGCTGTCCCTGTCTCCACCATCTGCTCCTGCTGACTTGTGAGACACCAGGTGTGCATATCTGCGCTGGTGCTGGGTGTGCTTAGGTCTGGTAATTATACCACTATGGACTTGATGACATTGACTGACTTCTGACATCAGTTCCCATATGAGTGACTGCTGTATGCCATGTGGCTGTATGAGATGTAATACTGTCACCAGGTTGCTGAGAGGTCCCCCTCTCTTAGTGTCCAACTGTCAGCAGCTCTGGAACTCTTGAGACCTCCAGGGCCACCTCCTCTGCTGCTGTCAAAGTGGCAAAAGATGGAGGGCCACCTCCGGTTCTCTCCCTCTTCCTGTTGTTGTATGCTTGTTTCTCAATGGGAGGAGTCATTGGAATCAGAGCGTGATGTTGTATTTTTCCCCTCCCAAACACCATATGGGGGCCAGACTTTCTTCTTCATTGTCGGCGATTTTCTCGACGTTACAGCTGGTTTTCCGCCTGGCGAGAGTTTCCACGTAAGTTTTTCGATGTTATCGCCCATATTTGAAGTCGCCCATGGGACCAAACCGCCCACATGCAATGCCGAGAACAACCAAGTTTGGCCTCAAATGCCGACGTCCAGATCGCCGAGAGAACCGCACTGTAAAAGCTGCTTTTACAGGGCGGTAAGGGGAGATCCTGAAAAGAAAGGTAAGTTAAAGGTTCTTTAATTTTTTTTATTATTTTAAAATGGCGATTAGGGTTAAAACTGTCTTGGGAATGCTTTGTAAGTTTTTTTTTTTATGGAATTTTTAAAAAAGTTTTCCCCGCACCCTAGGCCCAACCGCAGCCTCGGACTAAATTTTACTACTTACCATCCATCATCATAGGCGGTCCTTCGAACGAGTATGACTTGCTTCCACAAGAGTTCACAGATGTTTCAATGAAGGACCCGATGTTCCAGTCCTGAACTCCAATTGAGAGGGTAGAAGATGCCTGTGCGTGGATTTTTTTTAACGTTGGTGACCGCTGCACATCAGCCACCACACGGGCTTAACAGAGCTAGGCCTTTATCCAGGACGACTGGAGACCTGCTCTTCTGCACGGACCTAGTGCGCGCACATATCGCAGTGTGGGCTGGCCCGTGCTGCCCCTGGGCCCTCGGCTCTTCTGGGCCCCGTACCCTCATTCACCGCACCTCCGCCCACGATGTTCCAGGGCCTGGTGCTCCAGCTCTATTTATAGCCCCGACCTGCGGTGGTGTTCTCACATAGGTCGGGGTGGCCCATGATCATTCCAGTAACGGCCGCCCATGTTGCTAACTTTCCACTTGCCCGCCGAGAAAACCGCCGACAATGAGTGTGCAATGCCCATTTTCTCGCCGGGCGATTAGTTTTACTTACTTTAAACTTTAAAATGGAAATTCTCGACAGCTTTTTCCGCCGAACGTCAGCGGTGCTTCTCAGCGGGCAATCGGGCGTTGAGGGTCTTTAGAGAAAGTCTAGCCCCATAACACGCAGGACAATTGTTGCACCCCAACGTCACCCCCACTGAGAGCAGCTAACTCAGCAGAAAAATAGTGATTGGACCTTCCTGGTCAATAGGACTCAGTCCAACACTGGGCAGCTCATTTACCAAGGGCCCCCTTTCCATTGTTAAACAGTAATATTTCAGATTCTTTGTGTTCATGTGCAGTCATATTGAAAACTCACTGTCAATCAAATTTAGATTATTACACTCTTTACTCCTTCTTTTACAATGTATCTAGTGAGAGAGTATAAATAAGTTGTTGATCTGTATTCCATTGAACATTGTAAGCAAAACAGTAAAACTGAAAGTAATGGAGTATGCAATTACAGGTTCAGAATATTTCCATTTCTAGAATTTTCTTTACACATCAGGGTTGCACACATCAGGCTGTATTATGGGTGATAATGAATTGGGATCTGGCAATACAGCTGGGGTTTCTGTACATCGAAACTATCCACAAGTGTTATTGACTGTTAATAGATGCACAATGAATCACAGACGATCTGTACAATGATACTGCAGTGTGCAATGTTATCTTCGTCATGCAGACACGAAAATACAACACAAATCAAAAGATGTTGCACAAATAATTATCAACAATCATGGATGATACAATGTCCTTTTAATACTGTTGGAAAATGATATTTATTGACATATGTACTTCAGGTTGTAAGATCAGGTTAGTGCTGGGTTATGATGTGAAGCTATTTTCAGCAGGTAGCATGTGCTCTAATATCGCAGTGTGGTGGAAATTATTGCAGTAAGATGTTCTGAAATATGATTGGTCGATTTTTTAATTGTTTTAATTGTCATTAAAATGTTTTAGTTGTTCAAAACTCTCTTTTGATCCTCGCAATGTCATTTTCCCTTTTTGCCTTATTGTGGGGTACAATTCCACAAGTGCCAAGCACTCCTCTGTACCTTACTCAAGCAGCCAGTCTTTGGCCAGAATTTTGTGTACCTGGGCAGGTCGGGTGCAGGCGGTCACCGTGATGGGTCATAACCCCGTGCTTCATTTCATCCCATTCCTGAGATTGACTTTTCATCAATGGCGCCTATTATGGCAGCCCTGCGGGTTACTGGCCCTATTAAATGGTGTGGGAATGATGACATCATCAATGATGACATCATCAATGATGCGTTTTGAGCCGGGATATTTAAAAGAGCCATGGCAACATTGCATTTGAAGGTTCATCTAAGTTTGTGCAGGCAATCCAGTGCACTACTGGACCATTGGAGTGTTGGAAAGAATAACAAATATGACTGTACAGAGACAGAGGATTGCACCCAGGTTCTCAGATGACTCTCTCCATATGCTTGAGGAGGGAGTGAGAGCACCCAGGGAGGTCCCCATTCCCTTCCGAAGGGCGGAAGAGAACTCCCCAGCTGACCAAAAGAGCCTGGCTCCAAATTGCAGAGGCGGTCAACAACAGGGATGTGTGAGGAGGACCTGGGTGCAGTGCCGCAAACATTGCAATGATCCCATTAGATCAGTAAAGGCGAGTGCACAGTCACACTCAACTTCATCCTGCTGTGCCTCTCATCACATCCCCATTCCCACATTTGCCTTCCTAAGCCTGTTCCTGCACATCCTTACTCATACCAACATATCTTGCACATCCACCCATCCCTCTCTCTCTGTCTGCATTATCACATCCCCATCTGACTAACCACCCCTCACTTTCACCCTCATCCTAATGAAATCATACCAACTAACAACATACAAGGAGGCCACTTGACATTCCAATCCCACTCTGTCATAGTCATCCGCTAAAGATGTAACCCATCCATTCCTTACGCTCATTCCATCATTCTCACTCAACATTCCCTTCTTTCCCTTCTTGCAGGAAAAGAGAGCCCACAATAAGAGGGCGAGGAAGAGAACCGGAGGTGGCTCTTCATCATTGGCCACCTTAACAGCAGCAGGGAAGGTTACCTTGAAAGTGTCTGGAGTCGCAGAGCAGCTGGAGATGGAAGATGGAGAGAAGGGTACTCTCAGCAACCTGGTGACAGATTTACATCTCATGAAGCTGCATGGCATACAGTTCTTCTCCTCAGATAATGGAGCAGACCATGCTTGCATGCAACAAGACCTGGATGATATTCTGGCTATGGCTGACGTGGCAAGTAACATTCACGCCACACAAGTGCCAGACAATGACTATCTACAACAAGCGAAAGTCTAACCACCTCCCCTTGATATTCAATGGCATTACCATCTCTGAAACCCCCACCATCATCCTGGGAGTCAACATTAACCAGAAATGTAACTGGAATGGGAACTCAACATCCAGGGGTTCTCAATATTCAGGAAGGATAGACAGAAAGGAAAAGGAGGTGGGGTAGCGTTACTGGTTAAAGAGGAGATTAACGCAATAGTAAGGGAGGACATTAGCTTGGATGATGTGGAATCTATATGGGTAGAGCTGAGAAACATCAAAGGGCAGAAAACGTTAGTGGGAGTTGTGTACAGACCACCAAGCAGTAGTAGTGAGTTTGGGGATGGCATCACACAGGAAATTAGGGATGCGTACAATAAAGGTACAGCAGTTATCATGGTGACTTTAATCTACACATAGATTGGGCTAATCAAACTGGTAGCAATAAGGTGGAGGAGGATTTCCTGGAGTGTATAAGGGATGGTTTTCTAGACCAGTATGTTGAGGAACCAACTAGAGAGCAGGCCATCCTAGACTGGATCTTGTGTAATGAGAGAGGATTAATTAGCAATCTTGTTGTGCGAGGCCCCTTGGGGAAGAGTGACCATAATTTTGTAGAATTCTTCATTAAGATGGAGAGTGACACAATTAATTCAGAGACTAGGGTCCTGAACTTAAAGAAAGGTAACTTCGATGGTATGAGACTTGTATTGGCTAGAATACATTGCCGAATGATACTTAAAAGGTTGATGGTAGATAGGCAATGGCAAACATTTAAAGATCACATGGATGAACTACAACAATTGTACATCCGTGTCTGGTGTAAAAATAAAATAGAGAAGGTGGCTCAACCATGGCTAACAAGAGAAATTAGGGATAGTGTTAAATCCAAGGAAGAGGCATATAAATTGGCCAGAAAAAGCAGCAAACCTGAGGACTGGGAGAAATTTAGAATTCAGGAGAGGAGGACAAAGGGATTAATTAGGAGGGGGAAAATAGAGTATGAGAGTAAATTTGCAGGGAACATAAAAACTGACTGCAAAAGCTTCTATAGACATGGGAAGAGAAAAAGATTAGTGAAGACTAATGTAGGTGCCTTGCAGTCAGAATCAGGTGAATTCATGATGGGGAACAAGGAAATGGCAGACCAATTGAACAAATACTTTGGTTCTGTCTTCACTAAGGAAGACAAAAATAACCTCCCGAAAATACTAGGGAACCGAAGGTCTAGCGAGAAGGGGGAACTGAGGGGAATCCTTATTAGTCAGGAAATGGTGTTAGGGAATTTGATGGAATTGAAGGCCGATAAATCCCCAGGCCTTACAGTCTGCATCCCAGAGGATTTAAGGAAGTGGCCCTAGAAATAGTAGATGCTTGGTGGTCATTTTCCAACATTCCATGGACTCTGGATCAGTTCCTATGGATTGGAGGGTAGCTAATGTAACCCCGCTTTTTAAAAAAGGAGGGAGAGAGAAAACAGGGAATTATAGACCGGTTAGCCTGACATCGGTAGTGGGGAAAATGCTAGAATCAATTATTAAAGATGTAATAGCAGCACATTTGGAAAGCAGTGACAGGATCGGTCCAAGTCAGCATGGATGTATGAAAGGGAAATCATGCTTGACAAATCTTCAAGAATTTTTTGAGGATGTAACTCGTAGAGTGGATAAGGGAGAACAGTGGATGTCATGTATTTGGACTTTGAAAAGGCTTTTGACAAGGTCCCACCCAAGAGATTAGTGTGCAAAATTAAGGCAAATGGGATTGGGGGTAATGTATTGACGTGGATAGAGAACTGGTTGGCAGACAGGAAGCAAAGAGTGGGAATAAATGGGTCCTTTTCAGAATGGCAGGCAGTGACTAATGGGGTACCGCAAGGTTCAGTGCTGGGACCCCAGCTATTTACAATATATATTAATGATATATATTAATGATTTAGACAAAGGAGTTGAATGTAATATCTCCAAGTTTGCAGATGACACTAAGCTGGGCGGCAGTGCAAGCTGTGAGGAGGATGCTAAGAGGTTGCAGGGTGACTTGGACAGGTTCGGTGAATGGTCAAAGGCATGGCAGATGCAGTATAATGTGGATAAATGTGAGGTTATCCATTTTGGTGGCAAAAAGAGGAAGGCAGATTATTATTTGAATGGTGACAGATTAGGAAAAGGGGAGGTGCAACGAGACCTGGGTGTCATGGTACATCAGTCATTGAAAGTTGGCATGCAGGTACAGCAGGCAGTTAAGAAAGCAAATGGCATGTTGTCCTTCATAGCGAGAGGATTTGAGTATAGGAGGAGAGAGGTCTTGCTGCAGTTGTACAGGGCTTTGATGAGACCACACCTGGAATATTGTGTGCAGTTTTGGTCTCCTAATCTGAGGAAGAACATTTTTGCTATTGAGGGAGTGCAGCGAAGGTTCACCAGACTGATTCCCGGGATGGCAGGACTGACATATGAAGAAAGACTGGATCGACTAGGCTTATATTCACTGGAATTTAGAAGAATGAGAGGGGATCTCATAGAAGCATATAAAATTCTAACGGGATTGGACAGGATGGATGCAGGAAGAATGTTCCCGATGTTGGGGAAGTCCAGAACCAGGGGTCACAGGATAAGGGGTAAGCCACATAAGATCGAGATGAGAAGAAACTTTTTCACCCAGAGAGTGGTGAACCTGTGGAATTCTCTACCACAGAAAGTTGTTGAGTCCAGTTCGTTGGATATATTCAAAAGGGAGTTAGATGTGGCCATTACAGTTTATGGGATCAGGAGGTATGGAGAGAAGGCTGGAATGGGGTACTGAAGTTGCATGATCAGCCATGATCATATTGAATGGTGGTGCAGGCTCGAAGGGCAATCAGGGATGGGCAATAAATGCTGGCCTTGCCAGCAATGTGCACATCCCTGGAACGAATAGAAAAAAATCAAAGTGACTAGTTGTACGAATGCTTTTCTGTTCCTTCTGCACCTGTGTCCTCTGGACTCCACCCCCGCCTGAAACCAAAACCAGAAGTGGAGCCCAAACTGGAAGTGAGGCTCCGCAATTGACCACGCTGTTTCTCCGAGCAGGCGGCGGGGGGAGAGAGCAGGGCGGGGGAGAAAGCCAGCGGGCGGCAGGGGGAGAGAAAGAGTCTGGTGTGGGTTGGGGGGGGGGGGGTTGAAGAAAGAGAGAGCTGGGGAGGAAAGGGAGAAAGAGAGCCTGGTGGTGTTAGGGGTAGAGAGCCTGGGGGGGGGGGCAGAGAGATACACACGGGGGGGCTGGGGGAGAGAGAGATGTGTTGGGCTCGAAGAGAGAGACACAGGTGGGGGGATTGGAGGGGAGATGGAACTCAGGGAAGATGGAACACACTTTACATCCACACCCGATTTCTCGGAAAGCCCGGTGCATGTGTTGCAAGGGAGATCATTGGAGTCGATGAAATCCAGAAGTCATGACACTATTCACTTCATACCCAATAAACCTGTTTAACACTTCGCACACAATGCCCCATCTATTGCCGGGGGGGGTAAGTTCATGCAATTGCGCTGGGGCAGGGGACATTGGCTAGGGAAGGGAGCACTTGCAATGGGGTAAGGGACTTCGGCTAGAACTTGGTGGCTTTTGCTGGGTTGTTTGCGATCTGTCCTCTCTGGCTACTGAAGTCAGAATGGATCAAAATACAATTTGCAAAGTCAGTCAGAGATTGGACTGGGCGGTTCCAGTTACACATTCCAGAGAAACTTCAAGGTGTGGCTTATCCTCCAAGGGGACTAATCAACAATAGGTCATGTGATAATGGAGAACCAATCAGAGACATGATGGCCATTTTGTTAGTACAAATAAGTGCATCCAAAAAACTGGAACATTGCTTCAAAACTCACCAAACTAGAAAATGTGTTAATTGGAAAACAAGTAACCTAATCAAGGAATGGCTCCAATTCCTCCAGTCACATCAAAAAAAAAATAAAGAACTTCCCTGGAACCAAGACCCAATCCAGGGTCTTTCTGAGAAACGATAGACCTTACGAGTATAAAAACGCAAGCCCATAGTCTGTTCGCTCTCTTTTTGCTCTTTTTCGATGACCACACGGCAAAGCAGGAAATGCCCTTCTACAGAACCAGAAACAAGGAAGAATGCTGTGTGCTTTGCTTGACTCAGAGGGAAGTCTCTGTAAATCTGTAACTCATTACCTTACCTGTTATAATTAAGTAGAGTCCGTAGGATACTAGTCGACTGCTGTTTGTCTGATATGCTACCTGCATGTGTGTGCATTTAATAAACTTATTCCAAAGTGTTTTAAAAGAATTGGTTTTGCTGTCAGTTTAATGCTAGAGAAGTTTAGAAATCTTACACACTTCCGATGGACAAATTTGTGTGCAACTTTGGAAGTGGCTTAGTGAGTTGGAGTGAATAGTGAGACACAACACTACCTCCAGCAATGGTGGACAGTGTGAAAGGAATGGCTTGGTCATTGTAGGGATGCTTTATGGTCTTGCTGTGGGGTGGTGTGAACCTGGAAATTATATAGGTGTAATGCGTGAAGTTAAGTAACTCTGGCCATGGTGAGGCAGCCCTATCCCGGGCACAATGTGTTCGGGTGCTGGTGGGATCTGGACATCAGGTTCCTCCTGCTCCTCCTCATCTTCCAGTTGATGCTCCTCCTGCTCCTCTTCCTCCTCCTCCTCTGAAGATGCTGTGCACTCAGAGCCGTGCTCCTCACGCAGTGCTAATCTTCGCTGCTGCGCTATGTTGTGCAGGACGCAGCAGATCACGACAATTCTGGAGACCCGGTGCGTACTGAAGGGCTCCTCCAGAACTGTCAAGACATCAAAAGCGCTTTTTCAGCATGCCTATTGTCTGCTCAATGATGCATCTGGTGGAAATGTGCCTTTTATTATATCTCTCCTTAGTCTCAGTACTGGCCTCCTCAAGGGAGTCATGAGCCACATCTTCAGTAGATAGCCCTTGTCTCCAAACAGCCAGCCAGAAAAGCTGTTTGGAGGAGCGAAGAGCTGAGGGAGGGTGGACTGGCGCAGGATGACAGAATCATGGCAACCGCCAGGGAATTTGGCGCACATATGCATGATGATCTTCCTGTGGATGCAGACAAGCTGCACATTGAGGGAGTGGAAGTCCTTGTGGTTCACAAACACTCCTGAGTGTTGATGGAGTGCCCTGATGGTCACTTGTGCGCAGTCGATAGCACGCTGCACCCATGGAAAGCCAGCCAGAGTGGCAAAGACCAGCACCTGCTCATTTACACTGGCTTCATCAGTGGCAAAGTTGATGTAATTGGCTGATTTGTCAAACAGGGCACCTGTGTGATGCATCTGTGGACGGCCAACTGTGAGATGCTGCAGATATCTGTTGCAGATCCCTGGAAGGAGCCTGAGGCAAAGAATTTGAAGACACTGGTGACTTTGGCAGCCACTGGTAAGGCTTGTCCACCAAGTCCTCTGAGCTGCAGATCTTGCTCCAGCAATCTGTGACGACCTGGCTCGATAGCCTGAGCCGCCTTTGGCACTGCTGCTCTGTCATGTTCTGGAAGCTCATCCTCTGCCTGTATTCCCTGTGTTGGGGGTATCGCCTCCGGGGTAGTGCAGCCCTGCGTTGATGCCTTTGTCCTGTGAAGCATCAGGTCATTGAGGAGAAGGTTGTTGCTGTTGCTGCTGCTGGTGTGCCTGGTGCTGCTGGTGATAGGGCTTATCGTGGCCCGATTCTGAGAAAAAAGATGGCACCCATGCTCATGTAATAGATGACAGGTCAAGAAGAGATGACAGAAGCAATCTGTCAATGGTGTGATAGTTGGTACCAATGAGGTGACAGTGGATCAAAACTTTGCTGAATAGACTTGTGTAATGTATTTGCTTAAGAATTCATAGCAACACATTGCTATTAAGAACTAGTTGCTCTATTAGCAAAAGGTTTAACAATCACACTACACATTACCAGTTCACTCACCAGGCTCACAACCACCTGCTACATCATGGATTCCCTGAATCTAACAGACAGGGGTTTTATTGAGTCTTGTGAACATCACTCACACTCAACAACTATTTTTGTGTAGACAATAAACAAGTGCCCCTGGTTAAAGGGGGGGAGCACACTCCAAAAACTTTCAAACAAGTGCTCCCTTGTTTTTTTTTGAGGGCACCAAAAACACAAATTATACAAGTGCCCCCTGGCTAAAAGGGGGAGGGGCACTAAAACCCACAAACTTAAACAAATTAAACTTTAGACGTGGTTCAAATTAAAATTTGGTTGCCGAGGGTGATGATGCACTCCAGTCCCTTCGGCGCTCACCTCTCGCGGAAGGCCACAAGCGTACCGGTGAACACCGTATGCTCAATCTCCAGGGACACCCTGGCTCAGATGTAACCATGGAAGAGGGGCAGGCAGTCGGGCTGAACGACCCCCTCGACCGCCCGCTGCGTAGACCAGGTTATGGCCCCCTTGGCCATGCCCAGGAGCAGTCTTACGAGGAGGCCTTCCGACCTGCCCGCTCCCCTCCGCACAGGGTGCCTAAAGATCAGAAGTGTGGGACTGAAGTGCAACCAGAATTTGAGGAGCAGCCCCTTCAGACAACAGCTCTACAAACCTGTGAGCATCCTCACAGGTGCATATGTTCCAACTTACAACCTCTAAAAAGTGAGATCTGTGCTGACAATGCACTCAGCAACAGCATCTGCCTTAGGAAAGTGACCAGGGTTCAGGTTGGAGTTTGTATTGTATTTTTCATGCTGTGCATTCATGAGATGGATCAGTGCCCACATAACTTCTGTCTCAGGTTGACAAACGTGGTTCCCGAGCTGCGTGATTCCCATGATCATCCAGGGAAATTTGAAAGGTTGGGTTGAAAAGAGTTTTAAAGGTTGGACAAGTACCTAATAATGATCTAAATTACCTTTGCCATTCAGGTCGCTGCCACACTAGCATACGGGCCCGAGGGAAAGGCGCATGAGGGCGGGTTCCCGACCCGCTCCAAGGTATTTCAAATTTCCCTTCCGACCCACACCCAGTCGTGCCCGCAGGTCACCAGAAAATTCTGGCCTTTATGTATGAGTTTAAGTAGCAAGTGTCTGGGGGAAAGTGTAGCTAGTACTCCTACCCGGTCTGGCCTACATGTGGCACTAATGACACAATAGGTACTTGGTTCTTGGGTGCCTCTCACCACTTTCTCTAGCAAAGTTGCCCACATACTGAGATCATGTACAAAATATGTGGAAAGTCGCTTTTTTGTAAGTCGACGAGTAACATTCGTTAATTAACTCAATATTATTTTTTAAATATTCATTACTTGTCAGCATTTCAAAAATATTCATTAGTAATTTAGGACAGGCATTTATCGTGAGAAAATAGTGCATTCACAATGAGCCACTTGTAGATTATGATTTATAATTCATGAATGGAACAATTTTTGGGGAGTTTGAATTGTTCCCTCTGCAACCCTCTTGTCCCATTGTTGATCCAACTACCAGTTATTAATTGATTTTTTCCATTATTTTCTTCTTTCTCATCTACCAGTCTAAAGAATGATTGAATGATATCCTCCCTGCCATGTCTATGTCAGGGTATTTATCACACCAATAAATGTTTTAGTATATTATGCACACATTTTGCATCAGTGCAAACCCATATCCGCCTTATAATTCAGGTGTGGTCACTGACCTGTACTTTGGGAAGCAGCCTCAGTAATCTTGCATCACTTCTGTATAACTACTGCAAAACAAAGTTTTTAAACTTTATTTTTAACCTATTCGGTGTTAGCAGAGTTAATTGCCCCATCAACCTTTTGTTAACATGGAAAGGTAATAATCATTTGCATACCAGTGACTGGCATTTGTGCATTCCTGTAAGTAGGTTTGACTAGGGAGGGAACTTAACACTGTGGACTGTACATCATTTTAGATGGGTGCTGGTCGAGACTGTGCTCTTAGTGTTTCCTTCATCATGAGGGAACATCTCATCTGGTTGCAATACAATAGCAACATTGGACCACAACAAAAATATTTCCTAAGATCGCTATTTCTGGTGAAATTGTAAATGTGTTGGAAAAAAACATCCACCCAAGGTACAAAATGAGCTGATGTGATGAGTATACACATATTTTATAATTAATTATGAGCTAAATATATATTTTGCAACATTTTGTAAAGTGCATAAGTTAAATATTTTAAGGCAATGCAATCAAATACATCTATTTTGCATTGTCAATGAACAATTTAATGAGCAATTAGTGTCTTCCTAAATATACCATATTTTCTATAACAGATCAACTTGCCCATCTGGATGGGGTACTATTTATTCACTGTATAAAAAACACACTTGAGATGCCGTTATGAATACATGGTCACTCTATTTCCATCAAAAATGAACAATATAACTTTTAACAAGCAATAAAACAACAGTAAAGGGGACTGCATTTCTTGAGATTATTTCAATGATCTCGCTGCACATACAGAACCCAGTGATGTTATTAGAAAGCAGTTAAGGATTTTTTTAAATAAGTTCTCATAAATGAAGTATTATCCACCATATTATTTCACACCAATGGTTTCAAAGATATGCCTGTATTACATTTATAGTGCTGAATTATGACAATGTATTTTTTTGCCAATCTCAATTTAAAATAAATTGCTGTATGTATTATGTAAATACAAGCTATGCTTTCAGAAGTGGAGACACAATTATTATTTCAGTTTTGAAAATAACCTGCATAATTCCTCAGGGTCTGAAAGGCTCTTTCAATTGACCTTAGTGCTGATTAAAATCCAATTTGCACTCCTGAGCATAAATTATCCTCTGGCTATATCAAAGGTGGACGATTGCTTTTTACTGGTTTTACAAAATATAAAATGGTTAATGTGCCTATATTATGATTTATGATATAAATAACACACACAAAGAACAGTCAAGTTTGCATTTAATGCAGCCACTATTAAGGCCTTAGTCATAACCAGTGATGTTTAAATATCATGAAATTCCCATTGTGTGCTATTTATAAAATGGCTGAGCTGACAGATGGGAAGTAGTATTAGTATTCAGACAGAAAAAAAGGAGATTGAGTACCCAGGCTTATTAGGCAGATTATTTTCAAAATTGAAATAACTCTTTGGGAGCCCCATAAAGAATGTGTGTAAAGTAACTGTTGCATGTGCCTTCGCTGTTAGTGCTAGAGCCATTGAACAAGTGCCTCTTATGTCAAAGACATTTATAAAAAGCAGAAAGTAAAGGGATGGAGACTGAGTGGAAGACAAAACATTCTGGCCATGAAATTTGGCACCTTTGTGCCGGCTGTTAAGGCCGGTTTCGGCAACAAAATGGCGGCCGCCTCGCTTCCGCCCACCTCGGCGTGTCCCGCGGCCACCGCCATTTCGGGCATGTCAACAGCACTGCCGTTGTCTGCTTTTGCTACATAAATGGTAATGAGGCAGATCGTTACGTCAATCAGTGTGCAACGCTGATTTGATGCATGACCTCCTTTTTCGACATCGCTGCTCCATTCAACGCCCCCTGCGTTCAGCTGCATGAGGTCACCCCCCCACCACCAGCAGTATTTAAAGGGGTCATCAACAATTTTCAGGTGACTTGCATTTTGGATTTCTACTAGCTCTATGTAAGTTTGTGCAACTGTTTGGAGCTTTCTACAGTTATTTAAAGTTGGTCAGGTGACACGGAGTAGTGCTGCAAGTGGAGAAGGCTTTGCTTCTGATTCCAAGGGTTCTGCTCAGACCACCTGTTCCCTGTCATAGAGGCTCAACCTGCAGTCTCCCTCGAGCTGGAGCACGACAGGGAGATGGAGCAGAGGTAGGAAAGAAGAGGACAAGCTGCTTGCAGAGGGAGGAGGAGGGGCAGGAGGGTCTCAGACCATACCCACCAAAGGTCATCCAAGAGCACTTCTCCTACCTGTTAAGCAGTGTATTAGGAGGCTCTGCTTCACCAAGGAGGTGATCACAGAACTCTGCCACCTCTTGGAACCAGCCCTGCAGCCTCAGAGCAAGGTGCCGATGCCACTGGCCTTCAAATTCACCGTTGTCCTCAATTTTTTCACCACCCCCAGATCCTTTCAGTTAGGAGCAGGAGACATAACTAACATCTCCCAGTTTGCCATCCATCACATCCGGGAAGTCACAGAGGCTCTGTACTCGAGGAGAAGGGATTTCATTTTCCTCTATACAGAGAGAAGCAGGAGGAGTGTGCATGTGGCTTTGCAAGGATATCGGGCTTCCCCATGGTGCAGGGTACCATCGACTGCACACACATGGCTTTGCGGGCACTGCATATCAATACTGAGCTGTGCTGCAATCGCAAAGGCTATCGCTCACTAAAGTTGCAGTTGGTGTGCGACCACACCGAGCACATCATGATGGCGAATGTCTGGTATCCTGACAGCAGTCATGATGCCTTTATCCTGCGCCAGTCCGGTGTGCCAGCCATCTTCCAGCTACAACATTGGACCCGAGGATGGCTGCTCGGAGACAAGTGCTATCCACTCTACACCTGGCTCACGATTCCCCTCCGCAACCCCACCACTCGTGGCCAGCACTCATATAATGACAGCTATGCTGCCACCAGGAACATCATCGAGCAAACTATCGAGGTGCTCAAGCAATGGTTCTGCTGCATTGACCGCTTGGGATGAGCCCTCCAGTGTACACTACAGCTGGTGTCCCATTTCGTAGTATCTGTTGCATCCTCCATTACAGCATCCTCTTGGGCACGAGGCTGAAATGACAGCCACCAATAAATAAAAATTCCAAACATAATTTGAAAAAGGAATCAATGTAAAACTACATATCATCACCAACTAATCATCCTTGTACATTTCCTCAGTGTCTGTCTTTCGTGTTCTTTGGCCTACTCGAGTGCTCTTATGCAGTTCTACCCCAATGGCTGCAGAATGGCTGGTGGAAGGCTGCTGACTTTCTAAGATGGCCTTGCTGGATAACCTCGAGCAGCTTTGGACCTCGAAGGTTCAGCTGTAGACTGCACCACCCCAGCATAGCAGCAGCTGCCTGGCTGATAGGCAACAGCAAATGCACTGGCAGGGTGGCAGGGATGGGAGTAAGAATGCGGTTATCTAAGAAAGGACAGCAAGTTCTTGCTCCACGGAGCCACTGCCACTGCCCTGGGGTGGCGCCTCAGCAATCCTAGCAATCTGTTAGAGCACAAATTGCTGGACTGTTGTGAGACCCTGCAAGCCATTTTCCACACTCGTAATCCCAGCCATGATACCATCAGTCTGAGCTTGCATTCCTGCAGTCTGAGCCTCCACTGCAGCACTCAGATGTTGGGTCTCTTCTGCTTGTGCTGCAATGGAAGCTGAGATGTCACCCATCAGACCCTTCATCATGGTTGGATCCACAAGTGCTCTAATGGAGTTGTCCATCAATTCCATCCTGGAAATCATGGGCTCCAAGTTCCGCGCAAAGCCCCATGCAATGTTGGAACTGGACTCCCCCATGCTCCTTGACAGTGACAAGAGGCTCTCTGGCAGACCTGCCAAAGCACCAAGCTTTTCTGTGTGCTGCCCATCACCTTTCTTCTGAAGGCCACCCCATCGAATTCATCATCTGAGTCCTGTACAGCAGAACTATTGTGCGAACTCACCCTCCGGGGATCTGGCACCTGAGCTATCCTTTCCCCTGGCCTGGCTGCAGCCCACTCATGCCCGGTGACTCACCAAGTGCAGATCCCGCCTCTATACTATCCTCTAAAGTACATGCAGTGCCATTTTCTGAGTTGGTGCCTGGGAGTGTCAGATCACGTGACGATGTATCTTCTTCTCCTTTACTCTCCTCCTCTACTAGGTCAGGGACAGGCTGGGCTGCCGGCAATTCTTGGGCACTGCAAAAGGAGAAAGGCACAAGAGCTGAGTTGTGGTGAGAGGAAGGGGCAAGCAAGATGTGCATTCTTACACCATCAGCAGCTTGTAAGTGAAAAGAGATTGTGCAATGAAAGGGAAGTGGGATGTGAAAAGAAGGATTAGGTATGAGCATACTGTCATCTGCAACGTTTTCAACCTCACCGCTCACCATGACCCTTCCAATTATTTCCAGCACCATCTCCTCCAGTGTAGTGAGGTTCTGAAGACTTGCTTCCTCTCCACCTGTCCGCTGCTGCTCAAGTCGGTTAAGCGCCACCTTGGCCTGCAAGAGAAAGGGGAGTGTATGAGTGAGTGTGGTGCAATGTGTTTCGGTGATGTACTTGCCATGGTTGAATAGCTGGCAGCAAGTGGAAAGTGTGAGATGTAGGTGTGAGGCTTGCAGCAGTGTGTGAGAATGAGGTGAAGCTATAATTGTGAGTTATGAATCATGATAGGTAGAGATTGTTGGTAGGTGAGTGAAGGGGGGTGTGGTGCATTGAGCAGTGTGCGAGGCTAGTGGTGCTGTTGGTGGGATGTGGCATTTGAAGATGCATTCACTCACCTTGACCACTCGTTAAACTTCTTGCGACATTGCTTCCAGGTCCTGGGGGCGACGTCTCCTCCCTCTGCCTTCTGGCATGCTGCCTGGAAGGCCTCCAGTCCCCACTGCGGGTAGAGGACCTGTTGTTTTCTGTACACCCCCAGGACCAAGGCCTCCAATTCTGCATCTGAGAAGCTCCTTGCTCTTTCTCATTCCTGTTGAGCCATGGTTGCATATAGAGTGACAATAAGCTGCTTCTGCAACAAAACACCTCCCCTTTAAGAAGTGCAGAGAACCAGGGCAAAATTTTATTGGGCCGCAGATTACACCTGATATTGGCCCACTCTTGAGCTCTAAGCCAACCAGCAGTGCGTTTAGTGAATTTTGTGTGCTGCCTGCACCACTTTGAACAGGCACGGGCAGATCATGCTTCATGCTCCCTACATCTGTTTTCAGTCCTAATCGAATTTCAACTCCTCTGAATTTTACAATTTAAACATGCAGGACATCCTGCATTTAATCAAGAATATATGTCACATATTCTAATAGTAACATATAAAAATAGAGTACATGGCGGGGGGGAGGGGGAATTTTAACCTAAAAAATGGGTGGGTTTGGAGCGTGGCGGTAGTTAAATTGTTAAAAATTGGATTCTCGACCTGATTCCCGACTCCAACCCACCCACTTTTGGTTTTAACAGAGGCAGGACGGGGATGGGCTGCTAACCCGCTGCTAGGAGGCGGGACATCAATTTAAATATTATAATGAGGCTGGAAGCCTCATTTTTTTTAACCTCCATTTTGTTTTTAACTGCATGTGGACGGGTTTTACACAATTCGTAAAATCTTCAGTTACAGCGAGGTGGGGACTGCTGGATCCAGGAGGTTATTTTTACCTACCTCCTGGTTCCACCGCCTCCCGCACCCACCCGCCCTCCCTTCCCCACCAATTATCCAGTAGCCGGCCATGATCTTCCCTTTACCGACCTGAAACGTTCACTCTGTTTCTCTCTCAACAGATGCTG
The DNA here is from genome assembly GCF_044704955.1 of Pristiophorus japonicus. NCBI lineage: Eukaryota > Metazoa > Chordata > Chondrichthyes > Pristiophoridae > Pristiophorus > Pristiophorus japonicus. The sequence goes on from NC_091982.1 coordinate 222,691,014, forward strand.
CCTGATCTGCTGAATATTTCCAGCAATTTCTGTTTTTATTCTATGTTCTTATTATATCATTCTTAATTCTTTGCATCCTAGATACTGCCAGTATTAATCTCACCAACTCATCTCTGCTATTAGTATCTTTTTCTCGTCAACTTTTCTCATGTTCCAGCAGTCAGATCTGTATAATAATGTGGGGATAACTATTGCTTCAGAAACTTTGACCTTAGTTTTTACCGGAATATCATTAGTCTTCCATATCCTGCAGTGTAACAGTGCTGCCACTAGGTGAGTAAGAAGGTAGAGTATGAAGTAATAATATCCAACTCTGCCTGCTGTTATAGTAGCCAATGCTCTCCTTCCTTAAAGTCATGCTGCAATGCTCTGGGTTTTGGAGGAGTACCAAAGTACAACCTGCTGAACACAAGATAATTGGAATGAAAAAGCCATTCAGCAAATCTTAATTCACCCATTCGGAATGGCCTTAAAGTCTCTGTCTTGCAGCAGTGAGTTGTTTCTTAAATGATTCCAGAGCTTTTGCCACCACCACTATCCAGGAGTCCATGTGTTGATCATTCTTAGTGTGAAGAAGAATTTCCTGCTCTCAGTCCTAAAATAACCTTTGATTTGTTTGAACCTCTGTCCCCTTATGATACACTCAGAATTTAATTTCAAGTATTATTCTAGAATTACTTTATCCGCACCCATAACTATCTATACTTTGTCAATGCTGAATAGACCCGACATGCAGCGGCGAGGAAGGCAATTGAGGTCATTATGACCTTGTTAAGAGGCTATTAAAAAGAATTTTAAGCTGAACTTACCATTTTACCAGATTGTCCATGAGGTTCACGTTGCTCAGGGATCACGTCAGGGAAGGACATTGGAAGTTGTATGACCATGAATTAATTTCTTTATTTGACAGCTGCAATTGTGCTATAAAAGCTCCCATCTCACTTTCCAAGATCAAAAGCTGTTGTTTACTGCATTTGAAAGGCACATTGAGCTTTATGCAGGTTGTGAGTGTTTGAAGCAATCTCTCTATCCAGTGTCACCTCATTGTAACAACCTATGTCACCATTGATAGATTGTTTCTATCATCTCAAGTTCACCTGCCATCTATTACATTAGCTTCGGTGCCCTTGAAACAATCTCACTTTGGTCCTCAAAATCCCACCACGATCAGCCCCAACACCAGTAGCACCAGGCACACCAGCAGCACCAACAACAACACCAACCTTCTCACTAATTACCTGATGCTGCACAGGACTCAGGGCATCAGCACCCGAACACAGTGCTGCCCGGGATGTCAGAGATGGCCTCACCATGGCCACATTTACTTTACTTGATGCTGTACACCTTGGCTCTACATGGTGCGCCAGGTTGGCACCACCCCACATCAACACCATAAAGCATCCCCACAATGCCCAAGCCATTCCTTCACACTCATCACCATTGTGGGGGTACTGTTATATCTCACTGTAACTAACTAAGCCACTTCCAAAGGTGCACACAAATCTGCCCAAGAACGCAAAGTGTTCAAAATAAAGTTTTCAATGTTTGACACCATACTAACAAAACTTTACATGAACATTGCATAAAACACCCAAGTGCCTACCCTTGTGATTAGACTAGGATGAAGGTGAGTGTGAAGGGTGGCTAGTGAGATGGGGAAGTGATGATGTAGAGAGAGAGGGATGGGTGGAGGTGTAAGGTAAGTATGTATGAGTAAGGTTGTTCAGGAGTACAGTAGGGAAGGCCCAGTGATGGGCATGTGATGAGTGGCACAGCAGGATAACTGACGTTGTGTGGTTTTGCAGTAACGTTTCGTGATTTACTGAGGTCATTGAACAGTTTGCATCACTGCAGCCTGGTCTTCCTGAGGACATCCCTACTTGTGTCCTCCTCTGGAATGTGCAACCAGGCTGTGTTGGGCGCCCATTGGAAGGGAAGAGAACCTCCCTGTATGCTATGACTCCCTCCATAAGCATTTGAAGGGAGTCATGGGAGAGCCTGGGTGCACCTTTGTGCAGTGCCTGTCTGTGTTTGCAGTGCCTCAATGCTGTAGAACACTGACAGCACAACTGTCAAAGTAAATATGACCATAGTCCCTTTAAGGAAACCGACTGATGATGCATCGTCAAATGACATCATCAGACTCGCTTCCTTCAATTGGCTGGGAAATGCGCTAGGCGGGCTTAACAAGCCCAATCACCATAAAATATATCTACACAGCCGCGACTTTGGGACTTGCCACCAACTCTGGCTGCACCGGACCTGCCGAGGGTGGGCAAATCGCGTCCTTTATTTGACTCTCTCTTTCTCTGTCTCTTTTTATTTGGAACATAGGGACAGGAGTAGGACATAAGAAGATAAGAAATAGGAGCAGGAGTAGGCCATTTGGCATTCAGTAAGATCATGGCTGATCTGATCTTGGCCTCAACTCCACTTCCCTGCACACTCCCTATAACCCTTGACTCCCTTATCATTCAAAAATCTGTCTATATCCACCTTAAAGATATTCAATAACCCAGCCACCACGGTTCTCTGGGGTAGAGAATTACAAATATTCATGACCCTCACTCTGAGAGAAGAAATTGCTCCTCATTTCTGTTTTAATTGGGCACCCCCTTATTCCAAAACTATGCCCCTTAGTTCGAGATTCCCCGCGAGGGGGAATTTAGCCCCTCGAGCCTGTTCTGCTATTCAATGAGATCATGACTGATCTGCAGCCTAACTCCATATACCCACCCGCCTTTGGCCCATATCCCTGAATACCTTTGGTTAACAAAATTCTATCATTCTCAGATATAAAATTAACAATGGACCTAGTGTCAACTGCCATTTGCGGAAGAGAGTTCCAAACTTCTACCACCCTTTGTATGTAGAAGTGTTTCCTAATTTCACTCTTGAAAGATCTGGCTCTAATTTTTAGGCTATGTCCCCTAGTCCTAGACTCCCCAACCAGCAGAAATAGTTTCTTTCTATCTACCCACCAGTTTCCCTTAGTATCTTGAAAACTTTGATCAAATTACCCCTTAACCTTCTAAATTCCAGGGAATACAACTCTAGTTTGTGTACTCTCTCCTCATAATTTAAACCTTGGAGTCCAGGTATGATCCTGGTAAATCTACGCTGCATTCCCTCCAAGACCAATATATCTTTCCTACGGTGTGGTGACCAAAACTAAACACACTACTCCAGGTGTGGTCTCACTAGGGCTTTGTATGGAGAAAGCACAGGAGAACACAACAGCTGGCCGACAGCCATGATGTGCGAGGATTCTTCACCGCACTCAAGGCCACATACGGACCAAACTCCCAAGGCCCCACCCCACTCCTGGCCAAGAACAGGGGAAACACTCATCAAGGACACCGAGGCAGTCAGGGCCCGCTGGAAGGAACACTTCGAAGATCTCCTCAACCGAGACTCTGCCTTTGACTCGAGTGTTCTCGACTCCATTCCGCAGCATGCTACCCGCCACCACCTCAGTGAGACCCCAACACTGCATGAGGTAGAAAAAGACATAAGACGGCTAAAAAAACAACAAGGCTATGGGAGCGGATGGAATCCCTGCTGAGGCACTGAAGTATGGCGGAGAGGCACTAGTGACGCGAATAAATAACCTCATCTCTCTCATCTGGAGGGAGGAGAGCATGCCGGCAGATCTTAGAGATGCAATGATCGTGACCATCTTTAAAAAACGGGACAAGTCCGACTGCAGCAACTACAGAGGAATCTCCCTGCTATCAGCCACTGGGAAAGTCGTCGCTAGAGTCCTCCTCAACCGTCTTCTTCCCGTGGCCGAGGAACTCCTCCAGGAGTTGCAATGCGGATTTCGTCCCCTCCGGGGCACAATGGGCATGATTTTTGCAGCGCGACAGCTGCAAGAAAAATGCAGGGAACAGTGCTAGCCCTTATACATGGCATTCTTCGACCTTACAAAGGCCTTTGACACTGTCAACCGCGAGGGTCTATGGAGTGTCCTCCTCCGTTTCGGATGCCCCCTAAAGTACGTCACCATATTCTGCCTGCTCCACGACGACATGCAAGCCGTGATCCTTACCAACGGATTCATCACAGACCCAATTCATGTCTGGACCGGGGTCAAGCAGGGGCTGCGTCATCTACCCAACCCTCTTCTCAATCTTCCTCGCTGCCATGCTCCACCTCACAGTTGATAAGCTCCCCGCTGGAGTGGAGCTAAACTACAGAACCAGTGGGAAGCTGTTCAACCTTCGCCACCTCCAGGCCAGGTCAAAGACCACTCCAACATCTGTCGTCGAGCTACAGTACGCGGACAGTGCCCGTGTCTGTGCACACACAGAGGCTGAACTCCAGGACATAGTCGACGTATTTACTGAGGCATATGAAAGTATGGGCCTTACGCTAAACATTAGTAAGACAAAGGTCCTACACCAGCCTGTCCTCGCCACACAGCACTGCCCCCCAAACACCAAGATCCACGGCGTGGCCCTGGACAACGTGGACCACTTCCCCTATCTCGGGAGCCTCCTATCAACAAGAGCAGACATTGATGATGAGATCCAACACCGCCTCCAGTGCGCCAATGCAGCCTTCGGCCGCCTGAGGAAAAGAGTGTTTGAAGATCAGTCCCTCAAAACTGTCACCAAGCTCATGGTCTACAAGACCGTAGTAATACCCGCCCTCCTGTATTGCTCAGAGACGTGGACCATGTACAGTAGACACCTCAAGTCGCTGGAGAAATACCACCAGCGATGTCTCCGCAAGATCCTGCAAATCCCCTGAGAGGACAGACGCACAAACATGAGCGTCCTCGTCCAGGCCAACATCCCCAGCATTGAAGCACTGACCACACTTAATCAGCTCCGCTGGGCAGGCCACATAGTTCGCATGCCAGACACAAGCAAGCGCTCTTCTCGGAACTTGTCCACGGTAAACGAGCCAAAGGCAGGCAGAGGAAACGTTACAAGGACACCCTCAAAGCCTCCTTGATAAAGTGCGACATCCCTACTGACACCTGGGAGTCCTTGGCCATAGACCGCCCTAAGTGGAGGAAGTGCATTCAGGAGGGCGTTGAGCTCCTCGACTATTGTCGCCGAGAGCATGCAGAAATCAAGCGCAGGCAGTGGAAGGAGCGTGCGGCAAACCAGGCTCCCTGCCCACCCTTTCCTCCAACAACTATCTGTCCCACCTGTGACAGAAACTGTGGTTCTCGTATTGGACTGTACAGCCACCTAAGAACTCATGCTAAGAGTGGAAGCAAGTCTTCCTCGACCCCAAGGGACTGCCTATGATGATGTATAGCTGTAACATAACATGTATCCCTTTGTATACTAATCCTTCTACCCTCTTGTAATCTAGGGAATCAGAGGGAAAACTCTCCACTGGCTAGAGTCATACCTAGCACAAAGGAAGATGGTTGTGGCTGTTAGAGGTCAATAATATCATCCCTAGGATATCGCTGCAGGAGTTCCTGAGGGAGTAAATACGATTACATAAGACATACGACACAGAAATAGGCCATTTAGACCAACCATTCTGGCATTTATGTGTTACTTGAGCCTCCTCCAGTCTTTCCTTATCTAAATCTATCCTCATAACCCTCTACTCCCTTCTCCCTCATATGCTTGTTTAGCTTCTCCTTAAATGCATCTATACTATTCGCTTCAACCTATCTCTGTGGTAGTGAATTCCACATTCTCATCACTCTTTGGGTAAAGAATTTTCTTCTGAATTCCCTATTGGATTTTTTGGTGACTATCTTATATTGGCCTCCAGTTATGCTCTTCCCCACAAGTGGAAACATTCTCTTTGTATCCACTCTATCAAAACCTTTCATAATTTTAAAGACCTCTATTAAGTCAACCCTGAGCCGCCTTTTTTTCAAGAGAAAAGAGACCCAGTCTGTTCATCTTTTCCTGATATGTATACCCTCGCATTTCTGGTCCCATCCTTGTAAATCTTCTCTGCACCCTCTCCAGTGCCTCTATATCCTTTTTATAATATGGCGACCAGAACTGTGCACAGTACTCTAAGTGTGGTCTAACCAAGGTTCAATACAAGTTTAGTATAACTTCCCTACTTTTCAATTCTATACCTCTAGAAATAAACCCAAGTGCTTGGTTTGCTTTTTTTATGGCCTTACTAACCTGTGTCGCAACTTTTAGCAATTTGTGTATTCGGAATCTGAGATCCCTTTCTTTTGCAACCCCACCGAGACTCTTACCCTCTAAGTAATAAGTGACTTCTCTATTCTTCCTACCAAAATGCAATATCGGTGTTAAATTTTATTTTCCAATTATATGCCTATTCTGCAATTTTATTAATGTTCTCCTGTAATTTGTTGCAGTCCTCCTCAGTATTGACTATCCCCTACCAATTTGGTGTCATCTGCAAATTTAGAAATTGTGATTTTGATTCCAAAGTCTAAATTATTAATATAAATTGTGAACAACAGTGGTCCCAGGTAGGTGCCTTGTGGAACACCACTACCCACCATCTGCCACTGTGAATAGCTACCTTTTACCCCTGCTCTCTGTTTTCTCTCTTGAAGCCAGTGAGCTATCCATTGTAAGGAGCTATCCATTCTGCTACTTGTCCCCTGACTCCGCATTCTCTGACCTTGTTCATCAATCTATTATCAAAGGCCTTTTTAAAATCTCGTTAAATTACACCTACTGCGTTATCATTGTCTACTCTCTCTGTTACCTCTTCAAAAAATTCAATGAGGTTGGTAAAGCAAGACTTTCCCTTTTGAAATTCATGCTGACTATTCGTTATTATATTTTGGGTTTCTAGACATTCTTCTATTTTTTCCTTTAGTAGGTATTTCATTATTTTTCCTACCACTGATGTTAACTGACTGGTCTATAATTCCCTGGACATGTTCTATCCCCCTTCTTAAATATAGGTATTACATTAGCTTTCCACCAGTCCTCTGGCACTATACCTTTTTCTAATGATTTATTAAATATGTGTAGTAAGACCTCTGCTATCTCTTTCCTAGATTATTTAAAAATGCATGGATGCAATCCATCCAGACCAGGAGTTTATCCTCTTTAAGTTTGATTAGTTTATTTAATATATCCCCTCTTTTTATTTTAAATGTACTTATCTCATTACTAATCTCATCATTCAATGTCATGTCCACCTGTTCTAACTCCCTCGTAAATATTGAAGCAAAATGATTATTTAATATTTCTGCCATCTCTCTATTGTTACCTGTGGTATTATCCTGTCTATCCCTTAATGGCCCTATTCCTATCCCAACCTTCCTTTTTTTATTGATGTGCCTGTAAAATATTTTACTATTTTGTTTTATGTTCCTTGATAATTTAATTTCATAGTTCCTCTTTGCTTTCCTAATTGTGTGACTTCTCTCCTATTCTTTTTGTATTCTCCCTTATCATGCACTCCCCTGCTGTCTATGTACCTACTGTATCCCTCTTTCCTTACCCTCAATTGTTCCCTTATGGCTTTATTCATCCATGGAGTTTCATTAGTATTTATTTGTTTTTCCTTTTAGTGGAATATATTGTTCCTGCATTCTGATGGATGCCATTTTAAATGTTTCCCATTGCTACTCTATATTTTTTTTTGCCTATATTGTTGCCCATTTTATTTTCCTAAGGGCAGTGTCTTAGGCCCAACTAAATTCAGCTGCTTCATCAATGACTTACCCTCCATCATAAGATCAGAAATGGGGATATACACTGATGATTGCACAGTGTTTACTTCCACTTGCAACTCTTCAGATAATGAAGCAGTCTGTGCCTGCATGCATCAAGACCAGGACAGCATTCAGGCTTGTGTTGATAAGTGCCAAGGAACATTTGCACCACACAAGTGCCAGACGAGAGTCTAACCACCTCCCCAATGACATTCAATGGCATAACCATCATCACATCCCCATCATCAACATCCTGGGAGCCACCATTGACCAGAAACTTAATTGGACCAGTCACATAAATACTTTGGTTACAAGAGCAAGTCAGAAGTTGGGTATTCTGCAACAGGTGACTCACTTCATGACTCCCCAAAGCATTTGCGCCATCTATCAGGCACAAGTCAGGAGTGTGGCTGGATCAGTGCAGCTCCAACACACTCAATAAACCCGACTCCATCCAGGGCAAAGCAACCCGCTTCATTGCACCACATCCACCACCTTAAATATTCACTCCCTCCACACTGTGGCTACAATGTGTACCATGTATAAGATGAACTGCAGCAATTTGCAAGGCTTCTTCGACAGCACCTCCCAAACCCGCGACCTCTGCCACCTGGAAGGACAAGGGCAGCAGGCTCATAGAAACACCATCACCTCCAAATTTCCCTGCAAAGCACACACAAGCCTGACTTGGAAATCTATTGTCGTTCCTTCATCATCGCTGGGTCAAAATCCTAGAACTCCCTCCCTAACAGCACTGTGGGAGAACCTTTACCAAATGGACTGCAGTAGTTCAAGAAGGCAGCTCACTACCATCTTCTCAAGGGCAATAATGAATGGGCAATAAATTCTGGCCTTGCCAGCGACACCCATATCCTGTGAATGAATTAAAGACAAATTCTAGTCCTCGAGATATAAAGCCCAGCATTATGTTACCTGTTTTGATTATTTTCTGAACCTGTCTATGAAACCTTAATGATCTATGGGCCCCCTAAGTCTCTTTGGACCTGCACTGTTTCTAGTTTTTCACTATTTAGGACGTACTTTGTTCTGTCAGTTTTAGGTCCAAAGTGGATGACCTCACACTTGCCTACATTGAAATGCATTTGCCACAGTTTTACCCATTCGCCTAATCTATTAATATCTCTTTGTAATTTTATCCTTCCAGCTACACTGTTTACAATGCCGCCTATCATTGTGCCATCGACAAATTTAACTCTCTCCGACTATTTATTTGACTCTCTCTCTCTTTCTACCCACCTTTATAACTCTCCCGGAGTCTCTTTATTTGAGTCGCTGGGTCTCTTTGACTGTCTCTCTCTCTGTCTCCATTGTCTCTGAGTCTCTTTATTTGATTCTCTTAATAAGTCCCTCCCGCCGAGTCTCTTTGCCTCTCTTTCTCTCTCTCTCTCTCTCTGAGTCTCGTTATCTGTCTCTTTCAGTCTCTATTTATCTCGGAATGACTAATTGACTCTGCATCTGCGTTTTATTTTGGCTCTGCCTCCAGGAGCCGAACTACCCGGATCATTGACGTCAGGCGGCTGCTGAAAAGCCATCTTTGTTGCGAGCTTGAGGGACGGAGCAGTCGGGAGAATCCTGTTGAATATCCGGAAACTCGAGAGAGAAAAAAGAAAATGTAAGTACAATCAGCAGGATACTGGGAGAGAGGGGGGCTGGCAGACAGCCAACACTGTAATACTGGGACAGATATAGATGTCTCCATGACTTGACGTACTGCCCAATGTATAGATTGGGTGATGGTGAAGGAGCTGCTGTCCTGTTGCATTAGTGCTGAAAGGCTGGGCTGCCGGAGTGAGCAGTGCTTGCAGTTTGCAGCTCAGTTGCCCAATGTCTGGAAGATTGTGTTTCAGGGAATGAAGAGTTGATGGGCGTGTGTTGCAGACAGTGGTGATAATGCTGGTACCCCTCTCCCTAGTGCAACAACCGCGGCGGTGAAAGTCAGAGAGAAAGAGAGACCAAAAAAAGCAACACGTTTCCGGAGCGAAGCGAAGTGGAAATAGTTCCGAGATGACGCGCTCTCTCAGCACCTACTCGCCGATCTGGTGCTGCTTTTTCTTTACTTTTGAATGTGTTGCACCACACACACACACACACACCATTGGCAGAATCAATGTTTCATATCTGGTGTCACTGACAGGGTGCAACCTGGCAGGGCGCTCACTACACAGTCAGAGGACGTGTCCAGAAACTTAGCAGCACCACTTTCGGCAGCCAGTGGCCATTGCCTGCACTGGAAAGGAAGCAGAAATTGAGTTGCGATGGTGAAGTTTAAAGCTGGAACGCTTTAATCGTGGTATCGAATCCCAAAGGAATTGAGCTTAACTTCGGGAAATAAATAGCGTGGTCCCTATGGGAGTGCTCTCTCCCCACAAACTAAAAATGGAAATTGTGTGACATGTTTATAACAGGACACTTTCTAAAATGGCGCTATTAATAGACTTTTATGCGTTTAACTCAGCTCCAACTAAGATGTATGTGATTGAAGCATTTTATTCGAGCGTTAGTGCATTCTTAAATCTACGCCCTTATCAGGTACAAATCTATCCGAGATCGTTGTTTGCATAAATGAGGAATCTTCACTGCTGAGCATTAGACTAACAGACACCAATATTATAGCCAAGAGTCACTTACTGTGGTACAGTACCACATTGAAACATAGAAACATAGAAAATAGGTGCAGGAGTAGGCCATTCGGCCCTTCGAGCCTGCACCACCATTCAATAAGATCATGACTGATCATTCCCTCAGGACCCCTTTCCTGTTTTTTCTCCATATCCCTTGGATCCCCTTAGCTGTAAGGGCCATACCTAACTCACTCTTGCATATATCCAATGAACTGGCATCAACAACTCTCTACGGCAGGGAATTCCACAGGTTAACAACTCTCTGAGTGAAGAAGTTGTTCCTCATCTCAGTCCTAAATGGCCTACCCCTTATCCTAAGACTGTGTCCCCTGGTTCTGGACTTCCCCAACATCGGGAACGTTCTTCCTGCATCTAACCTGTCCCGTCCCGTCAGAATCTTATATGTTTCTATGAGATCCCCTCTCATCCTTCTAAACTCCAATGTATAAAGGCTCAGTTGATCCAGTCTCTCCTCATATGTCAGTCCTGCCATCCCGGGAATCAGTCTGGTGAACCTTCGCTGCACTCCCTCAATAGCAAGAACGTCCTTCCTCAGATTAGGAGACCAAAACTGAACACAATATTCCAGTTGTACAGGGCCTCACCAAGGCCCTGTACAACTGCATTAAGAACTCCTTGCTCCTATACTCAAATCCCCTAGCTATGAAGGCCAACATACCATTTGCCTTCTTCACCGCCTGCTGTACCTGCATGCCAACTTTCAATGACTGATGAACCATCAGGTCTCATTGCACCTCCCCTTTTCCTAATCTGCCACCATTCAGTTAATATTCTATCTTCGCGTTTTTGCCCCCAAAGTGGATAACCTCACATTTATCAACATTATACTTCATCTGCCATGCATTTGCCCACACACCTAACCTATTCAAGTCACTCTGCAGCCTCATAGCATCCTCCTCGCAGCTAATACTGCCACCCAACTTAGTGTCATCCGCAAATTTGGAGATACTACATTTAATCCCCTCGTCTAAATCATTAATGTACAGTGTAAACAGCTGGGGCCCCAGCACAGAACCTTGCGGTACCCCACTAGTCACTGCCTGCCATTCTGAAAAGTACCCATTTACTCCTACTCTTTGCTTCCTGTCTGCCAACCAGTTCTCAATCCACGTCAGCACACTATCCCCAATCCCATGTGCTTTGATTTTGCACACAAATCTCTTGTGTGGGACCTTGTCAAAAGCCTTTTGAAAATGTCCAAATACACCACATCCACTGGTTCTCCCTATCCTCAAAAAATTCCAGAATATTTGGCAAGCATGATTTGCCCTTCATAAATCCATGCTGATGAAACTGCTATTTCATCCTTAATAATGATTTCAAACATTTCCCCCACTACTGATGTCAGGCTAACTGGTCTACAATTACCCGCTTTCTCCCACCCTCCCTTTTTAAAAAGTAGTTTTACATTAGCTACCCTCCAGTCCATAGGAACTGACCCAGAGTCGATAGACTGTTGGAAAATGATCACCAATGCATCCACTATTTCTAGGGCCACTTCCTTAAGTACTCTTGGATGCAGACTATCAGGCAGCGGGGATTTATCGGCCTTCAGTCCCATCAATTTCCTTAACACAATTTCCCGCCTAATAAGGATATCCTTCAGTTCCTCCTTCTCACTAGACCCTCGGTCCCCTAGTACTTCCGAAAGGTTATTTGTGTCTTCCTTCGTGAAGACAGAACCAAAGTATTTGTTCAATTGGTCTGCCATTTCTTTGTTCCCCATTATAAATTCACCTGAATCCGACTGCAAGGGACTTACATTTGTCTTCACTAATCTTTTTCTCTTCACATATCTATAGAAGCTTTTGCAGTCATTTTTTATGTTCCCTGCAAGCTTCTTCTCGTACTCTATTTTCCCCTTCTTAGTTAAACCCTTTATCCTCCTCTGCTGAATTCTAAATTTCTCCCATTCCTCAGGTTTGTTGCTTTTTCTGGCCAATTTATATGCCTCTTCCTTGGATTTAACACTATCCTTAATTTCCCTTGTTAGCCACGGTTGAGCCACCTTCCCCATTTTATTTTTACTCTAGACAGGGATGTACAATTGCTGAAGTTCATCCATGTGATCTTTAAATGTTTGCCATTGCCTATCCACCATCAACCCTTTAAGTATCATTTGCCAGTCTATTCTAGCCAATTCACGCCTCAAACCATCGAAGTTACCTATCCTTAAGTTCAGGACCCTAGTTTTTGAATTAACTGTGTCACTCTCCATCTTAATAAAGAATTCTACCATGTTATGGTCACTCTTCCCCAAGGTGCCTGGCACAACAAGATTGCTAATTAGTCCTTCCTCATTACACAACACCCAGTCTAGGATGGCCAGCTCCCTAGTTGGTTCCTCGACATATTGGTCTAAAAAACCATCCTTAATACACCCCAGCAAATCCTCCTCCACCGCATTGCTACCAGTTTGGTTAGCCCAATCAATATATTGATTAAAGTCACCCATGGTAACTGCTGTACCTTTATTGCATGCATCCCTAATTTCTTGTTTCATGCTGTCCCCAACCTCACTACTACTGTTTGGTGGTCTGTACACAACTCCCACTAGTGTTTTCTGCCCCTTGGTATTCCGTAGCTCCACCCATACTGATTCCACATCATCCAAGCTAATGTCCTTTCTTACTATTGCATTAATTTCCTCTTTAACCAGCAATGCCACCCTGCCTCCATTTCCTTTCTGTCTATCCTTCCTAAATGTTGAATACCCCTGGATGTTGAGTCCCCAGCCTTGGTCACCCTGGAGCCATGTCTCCGTGATGCCAATTACATCATACCCATTAATTGCTATCTGCGCAGTTAATTCGTCCACCTTATTCCGAATATTCCTCGCATTGAGGCACAGAGCCTTCAGGCTTGTCTTTCTAACACACTTTGTCCCTTTTGAATTTTGCTGTAATGTGGCCCTTTTTGCTTTATGCCTTAGGTTTCTCTGCCATCCACTTTTACTTTTCTTTTTTCTATCTTTTGCTTCTGCCCCCATTCTACTTCCCCCTGTCTCCCTGCATAGGTTCCCATTCCCCTGCCATATTGGTTTAACTCCTCCGCAACAGCACTAGCAAACACTCCCCCTAGGACATTGGTTCCGGTCTTGCCCAGGTACAGACCATCCGGTTTGTACTGGTCCCACCTCCCCCAGAACCAGTTCCAATGCCCCAGGAATTTGAATTCCTCCCTTGTGCACCAGTCCTCAAGCCACGTATTCATCTGAGCTTTACTGCGATTCCTACTCTGACTAGCACGTGGCACTGGTAGCAATCCTGAGATTACTAATTTTGAGGTCCTACTTTTTAATTTAGCTCCGAGCTCCCTAAATTCGTCTTGTAGGACCTCATCCCGTTTTTTACCTATATCTTTGGTACCTATATGCACCACGACTACTGGCTGTTCACCCACCCTTTTCAGAATGCCCTGTACCCGCTCCGAAACATCCTTGACCCTTGCACCAGAGAGGCAACATACCATCCTGGGGTCTCGGTAGCGGCTGCAGAAACGTCTATCTATTCCCCTTACAATTGAATCCCCTATCACTATAGCTCTCCCACTCTTTTTCCTGCGCTCCTGTACAGCAGAGCCACCCACAGTGCCATGGACTTGGCTGCTGCTGCCCTCCCCTGATGAGTCATCCCCCTTAACAGTACTCAAAGCGGTGTATCTGTTTTGCAGGGGGATGATCGCAGTGGACTTCTGCACTACCTTTCTTGCACTGCTCTTCCTGTTGGTCATCCATTCCCTATCTGGCTGTGTACATTTACTCTGGGTTCCCTTTCTCACATGTTTATTTATTGAACACAATCACTTTTAATGGAAACATTCTGATAGTTTCTTGCAATTTTACCAGAAACAGATGAATATTTAAAACGGAATTTAATTGGAATAATTTAAAATGAAATTGTGTATCGTTTATTTTCTGAATATAACATGAAGGCGCACCTAATTAAACTTTGCAATTGGGGTCCAGTTCTTTTGGAATATTACATATGTTTCATATCTGCACATAATTAAATGTTATATTTGAATTCTATTTCTGTACCAAGAATGTGATTTTTGAAAGTCCCCTCACTCCCCCTTGTGCACCCCCCACCCCCCCACCCCCGCCGAATAATCCCATGGACATTGGTAGGCTTTGTGTACTTCAGCCAAGTGGTCATACTTCATGCATGTCTCTAGCTAGTGATTGGTGACAACTGTGAAGAGGATCAATGCAGCACCCGATTCAGGACTTGCTCAACATGCACACGTCGCAGCGAGGATTGCTGGACAGTAATCCAGATTGTAAACTGTGTTCCATTTTCCCCTCTCTGGCTCAAGCATTCTGGCTCCAATTGCAGTCGCCCATCTGCTGCTCTGGTTGAGGTCAACCAGCACAGGCCAATAATTGAACATAGACGCTTGTTATTGGTGAGACTTGTTGCCACACCACACTATGTATATTTACCAACTAAGCTGTGGCGGGAGGAGGGGGGGGGGTGGCTGGGTGGTGAAGGTTGAAACATGTTTTTCTCTACATACCTATGTGCTGGAAAGTACAGTGGAACATTTTGAGAAAATAACAAATTGTCACATGATATTTATTCATTTCCAGTATATTTCAAATATTCCTTTAAATTAATAATTTTGCATCTGTTAATCATATTATGTGTGCATCAGTCACACTCCAGAAATCAAACTTTGTTACAGTTGCACAATAATCTATTTTTAAATAAATAAGAAAGCCAGTCATTGGCCTGGAACCTGAAACGTACCAATTTCCAATCTGCAGTTAATGTCTGGTTGATTTCACCTGTGTTTACCTGACAGCAAATACACTTTGTTGCTTGAAACAGCCAACGCTCCATCTTGGCAGTAGAATGAATATATTGTGCCTTACATGGTATAATTCTGCTATCCTTTATAAAACAATGCATTAACTAACTTGCTGTGAGCATTGAGCATTCTAATAATAGCTTAGCTAACCTATTCAGTGGAAATATTATTCAAATTAGAAAAGTGGAACACCGCTTAATGTGGTGCCTTTAACTTTATTTCTTCAAGAAACAAACAGAAAAATAAATTGTGACTTGTAGAGAAGGTACACAATGTGTGAGACTATCGGCCACCATCCCAGAAGTACCCACTACAAAAGGCGTGAGAGGAGGTAGCTAAAACAGGCAACATCAATCAGCCACCACAGTCACAATATTGCTGACACATGCAAGCCGTCAGAGTGCACAGCCTATGGAGGCATAGGACCACCAGAATCCGAGCAGTTTACCTGTGAAACTCTTCATAGATTAGGTGAAACAAATCATAGGCACCAAGGAGCAGCATCAATCAAGCTGCCAAAAATCATAAAGCACATAATGAAGGAAGTGAGTGAGCTGCGCCATTGTGCTGAGTATTTGGAGCTGAAATTCAGGGTCCATATAAGGCCCGTAACCACCGTTTTGCAGCGGCCATGTGGCACAATCGAGTGACCGCCCCAAGCTAAATTCAGCTCAGGGATTTTTCAGCCTGTCCCCATTGCTGCCGACTGCTGCAAATGCATCATGAAAGTGCACACCACCAATCTCCCGCACCTCCAGAAAACTCCGACCCAAATTTAGCTTAAAGGATCGGCAATTCGCCACACGGTGCCCCCGACAGCTTTTTCTGTCGGTGCATCTTATCCTGTGTGTGTGCGGCCCAGCAGTACAGTGGCCCTTCAAGGGGAGGCGTACTGCCGCGGCCGCCATCTTTTAATTTTTGCCAACTGACTTCCTGATCAGCTGGCCAACTATTGCCCTGGGCTTGGCCAGGCCGCCAACAGGCATCCTGGCACCCTCTCTTCGGTGCCAGGTCACTGGTCCGGGCGAAACCCTCCCTGGGGTGGCCCAGTGGCCGAAGGTAAAAAATTCCCTATTCTCTCCCCTTTAATGGTGCAGTGACATCACCACTGCTCCACTGCTGAGTGACAGCGGCGGAGACTCAATCCCGCCCCAACTTCCACCCCTCAACAGGACTTACCGCCGCGCTTCCGCCTCCATTACGACTGACTTCTAAGTCCAGAAAATCGATCAGATGGCTGCCTCATCACTCCCGGAGGAAAAAACAGGTAAAAAATCATAGGTGCACCAGCTTTCTGGCATGCCTGAATTTCGGCCTCTTTGCCATATAGCAGAAGCCCAGCATAAGATGACAATAGATGGAATTTGATGAACTGAGTGACTGAGTATGAGTAAGGCAAGGTAGATTGCACATAATTACTTGGCAGATGTGGTTTGTCCATTTAAGAAATTATATAAATGTGCCACTCCTGGATAGTGCCTGTCATAGAAGGCTTGCTTGCTACAAATTCCTCATTGCCATTTTCACTTGATGTCAGGTGGCCACATGTCAGCCATGAACCTTAACGTTCTTGCTTGTTCTGGCCCTCCTATGTGCGACAGCTACAAGGTAGGTGACTGGGTGACGTCATCAGGACCCAGGTAGCCATTTGAAGCGTGGGCAGGAGTATCGGCAGGGCCCAGGTACAGCAGAGATGCGGGATGGTTGAGGCGGAGATGCGGCGAGTGATTGAGGCGGAGGAGCGATGAGGGATCGTGGTTGAGCTTCAGTGGGTGATTGTGGCGGAGGTTCGGCGAATGTTTGTTGCAGAGGTGTGGTGGGATATCGTGGCGAAGGTGTAGAAAGTATTTGGTGGTGGAGGAGCGGCGAGAGATCATGATGGAGGTGTGGCAAATGAGGGTACGGGGCCCAGAAGAGCCGAGGGCCCGGGGGCAGCATGGGCCAGCCCGCACTGCGATATGTACGCGAACTAGATCTGTACAGCAGAGCAGGTCTCCAGTCGTCCTGTTTAACCCTTGCCACTGAATAAGGGCCTAGCTCTGTCGAGCCCGTGTGGTGGCTGATGAGCAACGGTCACCACACGTTAAAAAAAATCCATGCACAGGCATCTTCCACCCCCTCAATTGGAGTTCAGGACTGGAACATCGGGTCCTTCATTGAAACATCCATGAACTCATGTGGAAGCAAGTCATCCTCGTTCGAGGGACTGCCTATGATGATGATGCAAAGTTCATTGCTAATGGAGCACTAAGTGTAGTCCCTATAGTGGCCAAAAATCTAGAATGCGGAAGGAAAATTTAAATCCACTGTCCTTTTAAATGAAGACTCTAGTTTTCTCCGTGCAACTTCTCCCTCAGTACCTGTTCCAGCTAAGCAAGATTAATGTAACAACAATGCATGTGGTGAGACTCCCATAACGTGAGCCTTTAATTGTCGCAATGTGCAGTATAAGCGCGTTCGCGCTCTGTGCCTTGCCACAATTTAGTGTGAGGAAATGTACAGTAAGTGAGCGTTGTGCTTCACGTCTGACATTGCCCTCATCACTAATTTGCTGTTGGTGTAAAGCTTTATGCCAGCAATATTTTCTAGGCAATTGCTAAAGTAAACTGAATTACTTTGTAGTTTTTAATATGATTTCCTGTCGCTTAGTAATATTACAGTTTGGTATTGATTTGATCTGACGCATGCACGCATACACTGGGAGCCAATTAATGTTGTCATTGAAACAACTGGAGAGCAAAAACAGTGCCTTGCTGTTTCTAATCATCAAAAGGCCTAGAATTATTTATACTATGGGGAGTTAATATGCTGCGATTTCCAGTTACATAGAAACATAGAAACATAGAAATTTACAGCGCAGAAGGAGGCCATTTTGGTCCATTGTGTCCGCGCCAGCCGACAAAGAGCCGCACAGCCCTTGGTCAGCAGCCCTGAAGGTTACATATAAACCTATGAACAATGACGGAAGGGCAAAGAGCACCCAGCCCAACCAGTCCGCCTCACACAACTGCGACACCTCTTATACTGAAACATTCTACACTCCACCCCAACCGGAGCCATGTGATCTCCTGGGAGAGGCAAAAACCAGACATTTTGGAAGCAACTCCAACAGAGATAGTAATTGCTTCTGTGAGTTTGAATTATATGATGTAGGAGAAAGAAACAGCCATTCAATTCACTCTGCTATGTATATTTGACAAAGTCAGTCAGGGCATTTACAATCTTATTTACCTTGATTATGAGTCCCTACCCGCCACTTCCTATTGTATTTGGAAATTGTATGTTTGTTTTTCCTATAATTTTCTCCTCTTCTCTCCCAAAGGACATGACTCCTGCTCGGGTGCAATTCCACAAGCACCAGCAGTTCTCAATAACTTGTCCAGTTCCATTTGTTGTGTTGAATGTAGATAGTGGAGTATCAACGGCAAATTTGACAGTGGAGGCATTAGTGCTGAGTCCAATCCTGCCCTAATCCAACATGCAAATGTGCAAAAGCAAAATTCAAATGTGCAGTTTTGAGCTGGGGCTCCTATAAAGAAATTAAGATCAGGGACTTGGATAATCCATTCTCCAATTATAACCCTTCTTTTGTTATCAGCTGACATCTGCTAACAACATAGACTGAGAATTGAAGTGTGTCTTGTGATCTTTTTATCTCAGTAGAAGCCACTAAATTTACCTTCCGAGCCTTATTGGCCAGCTTTCTAACTATGTGCTTATGGTGGGAAGCCTTGTCCCAGTGGTCATGCATATTTGGGAAATCATAGCATGTGGTCCACAATCTTCCTTCCATCAATTTTAATTTGTAAAATTACCACTCGTTTTTTTGTAAGCTTCAACTGAGGCAACGTTTACTGCACCAGTTGGCAAGTACACAAGCTGAGAACCTTAAGTTTGAACAAGTTGCTAAAGTTTTATGTTTAGTATTTGGTTTTCTTATCTTAAAATCTTATCCACCAGGTCTCATCTGGCCTTTTTCCAATGGAAATAATTTTAATGTCCTCAGATTTTACACAACTCAGATTTAACATCTGGATCATTATTAGTTCCTTCTCTGCAAGAGTCAGTAAAGTGCAACATGGGTGAATGCTTAGCTTTCTTTGTGCAAAGTAGTTCAATATTCATCCATGTTGCGCTTCAGATTGTGAGCCCACAGCACAAAACTCCCGATTACTTTAAAGATTTTGTCAATAAATTGACAATCTCACAAGTATAATAGAAGCACTTTTCTGAATTTGGGGACAAGACATGTTGCTGGGGACAGAGAGAGAGCTTTACTCTCCATCTGACCTGTGGTGCACCTGACCTGGATAGTGACAAAAATGGGTAAAATATTCCCATTACTCAGCACTGACATTCTTCATCTTGTACACAAATAAAGTCATTGACAAATGAATGTAAATTTACAAGATCAAAGTTTTTCTTTTGTGCTGTTAATTTTTTTCAGAACAGTCGCCATTTAGGCTTGTGATGCAGACCAAGTCTGCAAATTGTAGCCGAGGAATTGGTTTACGCCTGAATTGGGCCATGGCCCAGGTAAAGCATACACAACACTTGCCTAAAGAGACTGACGGCAAGACCGCTGCAAATGGGTCGACTAATCATTTGCATTTTGCCAGTGAGCTGCGGCTGCCAGTCGTGGTGCGAGAGGCAGTTCGCCAGTCACAGAGTGGGGAGAGGAGCGAGATTGCCCGGCCGGGACGCTGGCTGAGGGTTGAAGATAAGTCCGGGTCCTGGGAGCCAAGTGCATGCGGGCTGTTATCAGCCCGCAGTTTCAATGTGGAGCCAAAAGGAACAATCCAGTTGCTCCTGGCTCCACATTCAGGTAATCAAAAAACCTTCAGTTTACCTTTTGGGTGGCAGCTTCCAGTGGTCCCTTTAAGGACCGCTGGTGCAGCTGTTGTGAATTTGAGAAATTTGACTGGAGCATGCACCATGTATGGGCCTTTATTTTCCCCACTGAAGATGTCTGGCGTCCACTCACCTTTAAGCACGTTTTTCTCACCACCATCAGCGCCGGGGAAAAAATGCCAGTCTCGCCGAAATGAAATCTATTGGTAGCGCCACACTACCCGAGTCCATTTGGGGGGCAGAGCTAACAGTATGTGCCAAAAATTCACTGTGCATGCGCTTAAATTTTGAAAAAACTCAGCGTATGCATCGGCCAGGGATAGCAAAGGGACGGGTGGGCTGTGTTGAAAAGTTTCTCTCCGAAGGAAAAGGCTACCCAGGATGTTTTCTGAAGGAAGGCTCATCTTGATGTGGTGATTTGCCTGCCGTTTGGGAGAAGAGGCTACTCTGCATTTTTGCTGATGTTCCTTGGAAGTATCTTTGGCAATTTGGATGGAGTTGGAACTTCGAGGGAAAAGGCTGGTCGGGAAGATTTGTTTTAAATTTGCCTGCGGTTTTCTCACCCATGGAAGAGGCCTAACAGTAAGTTTTATTTCGGCTGCTTTACTTTTAAACTCCAGTTATTTACTCTGAAAGGCATGGAGGACCTTCGGCCAGGTATAGGAGCGTCATCAAGTGAAGGTAGGGTTTTTACAAATGGTATTCAACATCTCTATACGCGGTTTAGAAAAAAAATGGTGGTGGAGAAAGTGGCCAATAAATCGGCGCCCAATGCTGGGGAAAATAGGGACCATGCTGACTCCGTGTGGTAATATCTCACTTGCTACAAATACTTTGTTAGATTCATGTACAACTGGTTGGGGTTCGCCTGTTACTTTGGCTTGCTGTACAACTCACCCGACCCCATGTAATAACACATCACTTGTTACAAGTACTTTGTCAGATACATATACGACCAGTTGGTGTTCGCCCACTACTTTGGCTTGTTGTAAGGTACCCCATATAATGATACATCATTTGTCACAAAAGACCGCTCATAAGGGTTACATAGTGCACACAATTTATTGGAGCATAGTGGGTTCCTGGCCTTCACAGCGGCCGTCCCTTTACCTTTGCCCCAAACCCAGTCATCTTTCTTGCTGGGCGACGCATTCCTCCGTTCTGTTGCGGCGACCTCCCGTGGTCTGGATGCTCTCTCGTCCCGTGGTCTGGATGCACCTTTGTCCTGTGGTCTGGACGCCTTCTCGTCCTGTGGTCTGGACGCCCTCTCGTCCATGTCCGTGATGCCGACTGCCGTGATCTTCCTCCCCAGGTATTTTGCCTCGGGCGTCGGGAAGATGTATTCGGTTTGTTTTAGCCAGAGTCCCACTCCACATGGTCGACCTGGAGACTCTTCCTTGTCGCGAAAAGGTCGTCGGCTTCGGGTGGTGGGTACCGCGCCTGTACCGCTGCTCGGTTGAACTTTACCTCCTTGTGGTTGTGATGAGCAGCCTGTGCCTCAGGGATCTACAAATGGATCTGCACTTCGATGCCTGGTTCAGTTGAAGGTGGGGGTTTGCTCCGCCTTTTAGAAGGGGAGATCTCGTTCGCCGGAGAAGGTACACAGAAGTCTTCCCAGTTCCATCGAATTTTCCCCATCCACCTCCTGCCAAGCAGCGTTGGCCCATCACCTGAAATGATCCACAGTGGTAAATCATGCACTGCTCCCTCATGGAATACTCTTATGTCCGTACTACCAATAACTGGTATCGGTTCCTTGGTATAGGTGCGCAGCTTTGCCTGAATCGGGATCAGCTTGGGTCGCTGTGCTTTGTCGCCCCACAGCCTCTCGAATGCTTTCTGGCTCATAACTGATTGACTCTCCCTCGTGTCTAGTTCCATGGAGACTGAAGTGTCGTTAAGTTCAACTTTTAACATTATCAGAGGGCTTTTGATAGTGAAGGTGTGTATCCCATATACTTCCTCTTCAGTTGCCTCTTCTGCTCATTCATCGTGATCCTCGCTGGATCGGTCGTGCTCTCCTGACTCTGCCACGTGGTGAGTCACCAGTCATTTGCACATTCGCTGGAGGTGCCCCATTGTTCCACAGCCCTTGCACACAAAGGGCTTGAATCAACATTGATGAGCTCTATGGCTGCCCCCGCAGCACCAACATGGTGCTAATGGATATGCATTCATGCTCCATGGCGGACTCTGAGTCACTCTCGGCCTAGGTCTGGACTCTGCAATCGTGAGGTCCCTGCCCTTTGCCGTTCTGCCTGTTGAAAACATTACTTTGTGCACGGTGCTTGCCGGTGAGCTTCGATTATGTGAAGATATCTGTTTCGTGTTACCGCTCATGGATATGAAGGCTTGGGCTATCGTGATGGCTTTGCTCAGATCTAGGGATTCGGCAGACAGCAGTTTGCGAAGGATGACCTCGTGGCCAATTCCAAGCATGAAAATGTCCCGCAACATTTCCCCCAAGGATCCTGCAAAGTCGCACTGCCCCACAAGGTGTCTTAGATCGGCGATAAAACTCGCCACGTTCTGGCCCTCGGAGTGACGGTGCATGTAAAAGCTGTACATGGCCTTCAGGATGCTCTCCTTTGGCTTGAGACATTCCTTAGCCAGCGTACATAGCTCTGCGTGAGATTTCTCTGTTAGTTTGACTGGTGCCAGCAAATGTTTAAGGAGGCCATATACCGATGACCCACATACGGTGAGGAGAATCGCCCTGCGCTTGATCTCTGTTTCAGCCGTGTCCAATTCGTTGGCCACAAAGTACTGGTCAAGGCGCTCAATGAAGGCTTCCCTATCATCACCCTCAACAAATCTCTCAAGAATACCAACGGCAGCCATCACTGCGTGAAAGTTCGTGATCCGTTACTCGTCACCAATTTGTTATGTTCTGAATAAATCCACAGGACTATATTGCAATCTCAAACTGTTGTGACCTTGGTCTCTTTATTCAGACTCCAGAGTGAGGAAGCAGCATGGTGAATCCCCTTTTATACCTGCTTGTCCAGGGTGCACAGGTGACTCTTAGGTCTCCAACAGGTGTGCCCCCTAGTGGCAAGTCTTACATTTTGGTAAGGTTTACATATATACATAACAGTATCAATCTCTCATATAATAAAAATCTAGCATCTATGCACACTTCGGCTTGAATCTTACCAGCCCTGAGTGTGCAAGTTTGGAGGCGGGTCCACTGTCAAAATGGCTGTGATTGACAGCAGGACAGAACTCCGTTCTTAACCTACCTGCTTGTGAATTTCCAAAGTGCTGGGTCGGGATGCGGTTTGTAAACCCAGCACTAAGCGCAGTGTCAGGCAATTGAGATCGTTAAGAAGCTGCTTAAAGCTATTTAAGCTGCATTTTACAATTTTATAACCATTTTACCAAGTTTTTTTACGAGGTTCCCATCCCTCGGGGATCATGTCAGGTAAGTGTGTCGGGTTCTCAACAACACTGGATAGTTGACAGCTGCAGAAGTGGTATAAAAGCTACCATTTCACAGCTGTTCAATTTCCAATCTTAGAAGCTGAAGCCTTCAGGATTTGGAATATACTTTTCAGCTTTATGGAGGTTTGAAGTGCTTGCAGTGAACTCTTTGTTATGTATTAACCCCTTGCAACCTGTATTACACTACCACCAGAGGGCCTACCTGTTGGAGTCCCAAGGGATCCCAGCATCCCTTGGGAGCACGGTATATAAGCAGGCACGAAGTACCTGCATTCTGGAGTTTCATTAAAGGAGCTAAAGCCACACTTGCTCATTGTACACAGTACTCAGTTTCATTCTTTATTGTGAGCTTATCAATTGGCAACGAGGTAACAAACAACCGTGGGAAAATGCAAAGTACAGTTGGAGAAGTTCTCAGAAGGGGATGATTGGGTGACCTTCATGGAGAGACTCGACCAATACTTTGTGGCCAACGAGCTGGAAGGGGGCGAGAACATTGCCAAACTAAGGGTGATCCTCCTAACTGTCTGTGGGGCAACAACCTATGGCCTCATGAAAAATCTCCTAGCTCCGGCAAAACCAACAACTAAATCCTATGAAGAATTGTGTACACTGGTCCGGGAGCACCTAAATCCTAAGCAAAGCGGTTTGATGGCAAGATATCGGTTCTACACGTGTCAACGGTCGGAGGGCCAGGAAGCTATTTCGCCGAACTAAGGTGCCTCACAGGACATTGTGAATTTGAGGGATTCCTAGAACAAATGCTTAGAGACATTTTCGTACTGGGCATTGACCATGAGGCAATCCTTCGCAAACTGTTAACCATTGAAACTCCAAATCTAAGTAAAGCCATATCGATAGCCCAGGCATTTATGTCCACCAGCGACAACACCAAACAGATTTTGCAGAGTAAAGAAGTTTCGGCCAGTACTGTGCACAAAGTAACGTCGTTTTTGAGCAGGAATATACATGGCAGAATGTACACGCCGGCTGTTGCTGCCCAACCTCAGATGACCCAAAGTCCGCCATCAATCATTAACTGCGAGGCAGTTAACACCTTGTTGGCAATGTGGAGGTGATCGTCGGCCCCATCAATGCCGCTTCAAGCACTATGCATGCAACGGTTGCAGAACAATGGGACACCTCCAGTGAATGTGCAAACCCTGCAAACCAATATGTTGCAGAGGAAGATCGATCCACTGTGGATCAGACTGAATCGGAGACCCGAGCCAAGGAGGCAGAAGTGTACAGGGTACACACATTCACCACAAAATGTCCACCAATAATGTTGAAAGTTGAACTCAACAGAATTCCAGTATCGATGGAATTGGACATGGGTGCGAGTCAGTCCATAATGAGTAAAAAGGCCTTCGACAGGCTGTGGTGCAACAAGGCACACAGGCCCAAGCTCAGCTCCATTCACACCAAACTAAGGACTTACACCAAGGAACTAATCCCTGTAATTGGCAGTGCAGAAGTCAAAGTCTCTTATGATGGAGCAGTACACGAACTTCCGCTGTGGATTGTGCCAGGGGATGGCCCCACATTGTTTGGCAGAAGCTGGCTGGGAAAAATCTGCTGGAACTGGGACGACATCCAAGCGCTCTCGTCCGTTGACGACGCCTCATGTACCCAGGTTCTGAGCAAGTTTCCAACGTTGTTCAAGCCAGGCATTGGAAGCTTCTCGAGGGCGAAAGTGCAGATCCATTTGGTTCCCGGTACGCAACCCATTCACAAGGCACGGGCGGTATTGTATATGATGCAAGAGAAAGTGGAAATTGAGCTGAACAAGCTGCAGCGAGAAGGCATCACCGTGCCAGAGGAATTCAACGAATGGGCTATTCTGATTGTCCCAGTACTTAAAGAGGATGGCACGGTCAGAATTTGTGGGGACTATAAAGTAACGATTAACCGTTTCTGGCAACAGGACCAGTACCCGTTACCCAAGGCAGACGTCCTATTTGCGACTCTGGCTGGAGGGAAGACATTCACCAAGCTGGACCTGACCTCGGCCTACATGACGCAGGAGCAGGAGGAGTCTTCGAAAGGGCTCAGCTGCATCAACACGCACAAAGGTCTGTTCGTCTATAACAGATGCCCGTCCGGGATTCGGACGGCTGTGGCAATCTTCCAACGGAACATGGAGAGCTTGCTAAAGTCGGTTCCTCGCACCGTGGTTTTCCAGGACGACATACTGGTTACAGGTCGGGACACCATCGAACACTTGCAGAACCTGGAAGAGATTCTTAGTCGATTGGATCGCGTGGGGCTCAGGTTGAAATGCTCGAAGTGTGTTTTCTTATGCAGGAGGTCGAGTTATTGGGAAGAAGAATCACAGCAGATGGCACCAGACCCACCGACGCCAAGACGAGGCCATTAAGAACGCGCCAAGACCTCAGAATGTGACGGAGCTGCGGTCGTTCCTGGAACTCCTTAACTATTTCAGTAATTTCCTACCTGGGTTAAGCACCCTGCTAAAACCCCTATATTCGCTACTGCGCAAGGGAGATGACTGGGTATGGGGGAATTCACAAGAGGCTGCCTTTAAGAAAGCCAGAAATCTGTTGCGTTCAAACAAACTGCTTGTCCTGTATAACCTTTGTAAAAGATTAGTGCTAGCTTGTGATGCGTCGTCACACGGGGTCGGGTGTGTGTTACAACAGGCTAATGAATCGGGGATTTTGCAACCGGTCGCTTATGCACACAGGAGTTTGTCCAAGGCCGAAAGGGCCGACAGCATGATTGAAAAAGAGGCTCTGGCGTACATTTAAGCGGTAAAAAAAATGCACCAGTACTTATTTGGCCTCAAGTTCGAGCTTGAAACTGATCACAAGCCGCTCATATCGCTGTTCTCTGAGAGCAAAGAGATTAACACTAATGCCTCTGCCCGCATCCAAAGATGGATGCTCACGCTGTCGGCATACAACTATGTAATCCACCACAGACCGGGCACAGAGAACTGCACAGATGCTCTCAGTCGGCTGCCATTGCCCACCACCGGGGTGGAAATGGCACAGCCAGCAGACTTGCTCATGGTGATGGATGCATTCAAGAACGAAAAGTCCCCCGTCATGGCCCACCAGATCAGGACCTGGACCAGCCAGGATCCTTTACTGTCCTTGGTAAAAAAGTGTGTCCTCCATGGGAGCTGGTCCAGCATCCCAGCAGAGATGCAGGAGGTGATTAAGCCATTCCAGAGGCACAAAGACGAAATGTCCCTGCAGGTGGACTGTCTGTTTTGGGGCAGTTGCGTGGTCTTGCCCAAGAAAGGCAGAGATACGTTCATTTGTGAACCGCACAGCACCCAACCAGGCATTGTAATGATGAAAGCTGTCATGTATTCAACTGTCATGTAACCCATGTATAAGCTGACCTAAGTTGTATACCTTGAGAACACTGACCACAGCGGGCGAACTTGTGGGAGACACTCCTAACCTGGACATTGCGGTATAAAAGGGGAAGCTCCACCCACCGTCTGCCTCTTGAGGTCTTGGTAATAAAAGTAACTGGTCACAGAGCGATCTTCTCTCAAGTATGGGCCTCGTGTGCATTTATACTGTATAGTAAGGACATATTATTGCCGATGAGTAACTGGGATTTAAGCCACGCGAGCATGGCCACTAGCAGCACAGAAGAGAGGTACTGTGTTGGTGATGATTGGGACAACTTTATTGAGAGACTACAGCAAAGTTTTGTCAATAAGGAATGGCTGGGACAGGATTCGGCCGGCAAACACAGGACTCATCTCCTGACGGTTTGTGGATCCAGATGAAGGGCCTTCTAGCGTGAGAGAAGCCGACGGACAAGACATTCGAAGAGCTCAGTAAGTTGATCGGGGAACATTTTAAACCGGCGAGCAGCATGCACATGGCGAGACACCGGTTTTACACGCACCGGCAGCGAGAAGGGCAAAGCGTTCCAGACTTTGTGGCAGATCTCCGGCGACTGGCGAGCCTATGTAAGTTCCCAGATGCATGCAGAGCGGAGATGCTGCAAGACTTTTTTATTGAGGGCATCGGGCACGCTGGGGTTTTCAGGAAACTGATTGAGACTAAAGACTTGACCCTGGAAGTGGTGGCTCTGATAGCCCAGACAATTATCTCAGGGGAGGAAGAGACCAGAATGATTTATGGCAAAAATCTTGGCTCAAATGCGGCAAATGACCAGGGAGTCAACATTGTTAACGCGGCACACAGTTCTCTAGGCATACAATGGCAACCAGACATGCCCCAGCATGCAGTCGAACCCAAAGGGAGAATTCAACAGAGATAATGGCTAGCTGAACGATGATTCATGCCATCGCAATGGACAATGCGGCCAGTAATGGGGCCATCAATACCTGTTAATGGTGCGCTTAAGGACAGTTACAGAGACAGTCAGAGACGATCGACTGGTAATGGACCTTTTGTTTCCAACAATGGGGCCTCTAGCTCATGCTGGAGGTGTGGAGGCAAACACCCAGCCAGAGCTTGCAGGTATCAGCAATATACCTGCAGAAACTGCAACGTCAGCGGTCATTTGGCGCGTATGTGCAGGAAGCCTGCAGCCAGGGTGATGTACGAGGAGGACGGGCCCGATGTAAGCCCTACGAGGCCAAATGAATACTGGGGGAAATCGCTGGAAGCTGAAGTTCAGCGAGTTCATGTGGAACACATATAAAGTTCATATACCAGGACGCCACCAATAATGATGAGAGTGCTCCTCAATGGCATCCCAGTATTAATGGAGTTAGACACGGGGGCCGGCTAGTCCCTGATGAGTATCAAACAGTTCGAAAGCTTGTGGGTATCCAAGGCCAGGAGGCCAAAATTATTGCCGATTGATGCACTGCTACAACATATACAAAGGAGATCATTCCGGTGCTAGGCAGCGCCACGGTAGTCATGACCCACAAAGATTCGGAGAACAGGTTGCCACTCTGGATTGTCCCGGTGGACGGTCCCACACTACTGGGGAGGAGTTGACTTGCTGTCATGAACTGGAAATGGGGCGATGTCAATGCAATTTCTTCTGTGGAGCGAGTATCATGCTCACAGGTCCTGGACAAATTTGACTCATTATTTCAACCCAGCATCGGCACTTTCATGAGGACCAAGGTAGTGATTCACATAAACCCGGATGCCAGGCCAGTACACCACAAGGCCAGAGTGGTGCCGTACGTGATGCGGAAAAAGATAGAATGCAAATTGGACCACTTGCTGAGGGAAGGCATCATCTCGCCAGTCGAATTCAGTGACTGGCGAGCCCGATCGTGCCGGCGGTGCTCAAGGTGGATGGGTCGGTCAGGATATGTGGTGATTACAAGGCCACCATCAATCGGATGTCACTACCGAGAGCGGAGGACTTCTTTGCGACGCTATCCGGTGGCAAACTTTTTTCAAAATTGGACCTGACCTCAGCTTACATGACCCAGGAGCTGGCGAGTGAGTTGAAGAAGCTGACCACCATCACGACACACAAGGGGTTGTTTGAGTATAACAGATGTCCGTTTGGGATTCGTTCGGCTGCCGCGATCTTTCAGCGAAATATGGAAAGCCTCCTCAAGTCGATTCCAGGGACGGTGGTTTTTCAAGACGACATCCTCATCATGGGTCGCGATACTGAAGAACACCTCCACAACCTGGAGGGCTGCTACGCAGACTGGACCGGGTAGGGCTGCGACTGAAAAAGGCGAAGTGCGTCTTCTTAGCTCCAGAGGTAGAATTCCTGGGGAGGAGGGTAACAGCAGACGGGATCAGACCTACTGCGTCCAAAACGGAAGCGATCCAGAGAGCACCCAGACCCCGTAACACGACAGAGCAGTGTTCGTTCCTGGGGCTCCTGAACTATTTTGGCCAATTTATTCCCAAATTGAGCACGCTACACATGCTCCTACGCAAAGGTTGCGATTGGGTCTGGGGGGACAGCCAGGAAAGGGCTTTTGACAGAGCACACAATTTTTTATGCTCCAACAAACTGTTAACGTAATATGACCCATGTAAGAAACTAGTTTTAACGTGTGATGCGTCATCCTCTGGGGTCGGGTGTGTGTTGCAGCATGTGAATGCCAATGGTCAGTTACAGCCAGTAGCTTATGCCTCCAGAAGTCTGTCCCAGGCAGAAAGGGGCTACGGGATGGTAGAAAAGGAAGCGCTAGCATGTGTAGATGCAGTAAAAAAAATGCACCATTACCTGTTTGGCAGGAAATTTGAGCTGGAGACAGATCACAAACTCTAACGTCCCTTTTGGCCAACATCAAGGCCATAAATGCGAATGCATCGGCCCGCATACAGAGTTGGGCATTTACGTTAGTCGCCTATGACTACACAATTCGGCACAGACTGGGCACTGAAAACTGTGTCGGTGCACTCAGCAGGCTACCACTAGCCACCACTGAGGGGGCAGCTGAGCATGATGCTGAGATGGTTATGGCTGTTGAAGCTTTTGAAAGCGAAGGTTCACCTGTGACAGCCCGTCAGATTAAAGTCTGGACAAATAAAGACCCGCTACTGTCTTTTGTTAAGAAATGTGTTCTGAATGGAGACTGGGCAGCAACGTACGGGGCATGCCCTGAGGAGTTTAACCCGTTTCATAGGCGCAAGGATGAACTCTCGATTGAGGCCGATTGCCTACTGTGGGGAAACCGAATAGTCATGCCCCAGAAGGGCAGGGAGATGTTTATCAGAGAACTTCACAATGAGCACCCGGGCATTGTCATGATGAAGGCAATTGCCAGGTCACATGTTTGGTGGCCAGAGATAGATGCAGACCTGGAACTTTGTGTTCGCAGGTGCAACACGTGTGCTCAGCTGGGCAACGCATCCAGGGAAGGCCCCCTTAGCCCCTGGTCCTGGCCCGCCAAGCCATGGTCACGCATCCATGTGGACTACGCAGGTCCTTTCAAGGGAAAAATGTTTTTGGTTGTAGTAGACGTCTACTCCAAATGGATTGAGTGTTCCATTTTAAATTCAAGCACATCCTCTGCCACGGTAGAAAGTCTACGGGCAATGTTCGCCGCCCATGGTCTACCGGATGTCTTGGTCAGCGACAATGGCCCATGCTTCACAAGCACTGAATTCCAGAACTTCATGGCAGGCAATGGAATCAACCATGTCAGAACGGCACCATTCAAACCGGCCTCAAACAGCCAGGCGGAACGAGCAGTGCAGACAATCAAACAGGGGATGCTCAGAATCCAAGGGGGTTCCCTACAAAGCCGCTTATCACGCCTCCTGTTGGCCAATAGATCCCGACCACACTTGCTCACAGGAGTTCCACTCGCAGAGCTGCTAATGAAAAGGATGCTCAAAACCAGGTTATCCCTTATACACCCTACTATGAAGAAATTGTTGAGAGCAGGCGTCGGTCACCTGTGGTGGAGTAAACTCTATGTCGTGTTCTTCCTCTGCTTCTTCTATGGGGTTGCTGAACCTCCTTTTAGTTTGATCCACGTGTTTGTGGCAGATTTGTCCATTGGTAAGTTTAACTACCAAAACCCTATTCCCCTCTTTGGCAATCACAGTGCCTGCAAGCCATTGGGGCCCTGCAGCGTAATTAAGGACAAAAACAGGGTCATTGACATCAATACATCGTGCCCTTGCATTCCTGGACTTTCCGGTATAAAAGGGGAAGCTCCACCCACCGTCTGCCTCTTGAGGTCTTGGTAATAAAGGTAACTGGTCAGAGTGATCTTTTCTCAAATATGGGCCTCGTGTGCATTTATACTGTATAGTAAGGACATATTATTAACAAAGATAATACAGTCTTTATTGACTTTTAATATTCGTACATGTGTTGTTGAAGCACCGACCACACTCGATCAGCTTCGCTGGGCAGGCCACATAGTTCGCATGCCAGACACAAGGCTCCCTAAACAATTGCTCTATGCGGAGCTCCTTCACGGCAAATGAGCCAAAGGTGGGCAGCAGAAATGTTGCAAGGACACCCTCAAAGCCTCCCTGGTAAAGTGCAACATCACCACTGATACCTGGGAGTCCCTGGTCAAAGACCGCCCTAGGTGGAGAAAGTGCATCCGGGAGGGCGTTGAGCTCTTCGAATCTCAACGCCGCAAGCGTGAAGAGGTCAGGCACAGGCAGCAGAAGGAGCATGCGGCAAATCGGTCTCACCTCCCCCCCGTTCCCCCGACGAATGTCTGTCCCACCTGTGACAGGGTCTGTGGCTCTCGTATTGGACTGTTCAGCCACAAAAGGACTCACTTTAGCAGTGGAAGCAAGTCTTCCTCGATTCCGAGGGACTGCCTATGATGATGATGACGATGATATTAATGGCCTAAATTTACATCGGGATGTGGGTTGGGAGCAGGGGAAAGCTTGTAAGCAGTTCGGGAAACCTGGGAGAATGAGTTTCTCACAGGCCCTGATTTGCATCGGAAACCTCTGTCTTCTACCTGTAACCAGCCAGATTAAAAGGCTGGCTGGCTGACTGCTGGTGGGTAGGTCTGCGGCACTAGACCACAGAGAGGAGGGAGGGATTGCGTGGGAGCCAGGGGTGTTGTTAGGAGGAGGGCCAGAGAAGCGGGAGGAGAGGGGGGGTTGGTGGTGAGGACCAACCGGGGGCCGGAAGAGCGTGGGTGGGGGGGGGGCCAGGACCAACTGGGCGCCGGAAGAGCAGCGGGGGGTGGGGGGGTGGAACCGATCAGGGGCCGGAGGAGTAGGGGGGAGGGTGAAGAGATCGATCAGGACCGGGAAGAGTGGGTGGGGGGGGGGGGGGTAGGGTGAAGAGACCAATCGGGGGCCGGGAAAAGTAGTGGGGGAGAGGGTAAAGTGACCGATCAGAGGCTGGGAAGAGTAGGGCGGTGATGGGGGAGGGTGGAGAGACCAATCGGGGATGGAGGAGCATGAGGGGTGGGGGGGGTGGGACCGATCGGGAGCCAGAGCAACTGATTGGGGGCTGGAGGCATGTGGGGTTGTGATGGAGACTGATCGGAGGGCCGGTGGAGCAGAGTGGGACTGGGTGAGCATCGGAGGAGCAGTGGGAGTCTCCGATCATGGTGGGGGGCGGGGAGCGGGGCGGGGTTTTAGCAGGAATACTGTATCGAGGAGGTAAATGTATACGCAATCCAGCAGTCCTCGCTTTACTTTAGAGGGCGGGTTTTAAGTGGCCTGCAAAACCCGACCAGCTACAGTTAAATTTAAAATGGAGTTTGAATCTGAGGCACAGCAGTTTCATGTGTGCACTGAATTACTCAAATGGCTCAGTTGTTAAATGTTGTCCAGTTTGAAACAGAGATCAGGAGAGTCTTTGACCTGATCCTTGATCTACCCTGAGTTTGCTGACCTGGGTCAAGGAATTGGTGGAATCCTACATTTAACCATTGTACTCTTGGCTCAGAAAAGGAAGGATCATCTTGAGTTCCCAGATTTGATAAGTATCTAGTAATTTCCGTTGGAAAGTGTGCACTTGTGAACCTTAAAGATGAGGCTCGACCTTTCCACAGTTTGCCCACTATCTTCATTCACACATGAAGAAAGGCCATTTAGGCAAAGCACCGGAAGTCTATCAGTCCCCTGGAAAGGTACCTAGTACTAACCAGTACCTTCAAAAAAGGAGGGAAACCAATAGTACATGCACCATTGGCTATTGTCAACTCTGTTTTTAGAAGACAATTTTTGCAGTGGCATTAGAAAACTATCATAGTGCTTTTTAGATAGGATTCGCTTCAGGGTGCGCTTATTGTCCTTCACCATGATTCAGTATAAAGTATGACTTACTGAAGATTAATTAATGAACCTCAATAAGGTCCTGCTTATACTGGAATGTTCATAACTTGCCTGATATGTTTACTCAGTCAACATTTTTAATGCTCCTGATCCTCATCCATCAGAAAACTTGTTGCTCTTAAAATCATTTGGAGCATGATTTTATTTTCCCTGGTGATTGAAACAGAATGAGTATACCTTCACTAGAACTGATGGTTGGTTTAAAAACATCACGTTTAATAACATTTTATATTTTACACAACAGGAACAGTTAATCTATTTATTGACATAGGTCTTGAGAATTTAGCGTAACGTTCACTACAATTATTTTAATGCTGTTAAAGCCATATACATTTTGAAAAGGGAAATCAGACCACTACAGATGGCGGGTGGCTTTGAAATAATTAAGTTCTAAAACAAAAGGCCTGAATTTTACAGTGAAGAGAATTTACATTTACAAAAGAAAGCAATACATGTTTCCATACATGTGAAAACTTTAGCATATGAACTTGGCTTGTTTTTCTCTTTCATTGGAAAGCTGTTGGTAGACCTGAGCACAACAAGGTAGATGAGTCATTTATGAGTCATTCAGTTTATCAATGCTTAACAAAAACTAAAATACTTCGAATAAATACATCTTTTCAATTTCTAAAATGGAGTTTTTCAAATTGATGCATTTGCTGCAACAGTCAATCCAAGTGTATGCAAAAATTACAGTATACATTTTTCTTTTTAAAACTAAACAATGCATATTGAATGTAATAAACGGGATAAATGTATTTCTTGAATGTGTTGGAGAAAATTATCCAGTCTAAAATAAAACCAGAATTGAAATGTTTTAACACATGATGTGACAGTCTTGCACAATTTGGGCAATAACAAAAAAGTATGCATTGTTTATCTAGTACACAATGGCACTTTCAGATGGTCTTTGACTGTTTAGTTATAGATATTTATTTGAAGCAAGTTGTCTTTTTTAGTCTTTTTGCTCCTGAGGTATCTTTTCATCAGTCTGAAAATTGTATAGAAGCGATACATAGCCCATACAAAAAAATTGACAGGTGTTTATCTGCTAAAAAGATAACACTGTGATGTTGAGATACTGTTGGAATTGGAATTAAGTCGGCAATAAGTAGATTAGGTTTGCTTGCTACTGAACCTTTCAGTAAATTGTCTTATTTTGTGATTATGGTTGAACAACAGCTCTGATTGTTTCAACAACTTAGCTTGGTAGCATGGTGACACAAAATGAATAATAGACTTCCGGAATCTGATGCTCCATTCGAGGTCTGTGTGCAATTAACTATTAATAAGAGGGAACCATATAGTATATATAGCGACTTTAGCATTTTATAAAACTGTTTAACAATAATACAGGTTTTGAGAAAAGTTTTTAATCTTTTATATTGGCACAGAGTTTCCTGATAATTAAAGTGCATTTTTAATATAAACTTTACAGAAACAGCATCAATCTCACAGAGAATGCGAATAATAAACGATCTCCTAGTAAAAGATCCTCTCAGAATGAGTGATCACAGTATGGTTGAATTTGTAATACAGATTGAGGGTGAGGAAGTAGTGTTTCAAACGAGCGTACTATGCTTAAACAAAGGGGACTACAGTGGGATGAGGGCAGAGTTGGCTAAAGTACACTGGAAACACAGACTAAATGGTGGCACAATTGAGAAACAGTGGAGGACTTTTAAGGAGCTCTTTCATAGTGCTCAACAAAAATATATTCCAGTGAAAAAGAAGGGCGGTAAGAGAAGGGATAACCAGCGGTGGATAACCAAGGAAATAAAGGAGAGTATCAAATTAAAAACCGATGCGTATAAGGTGGCCAAGGTTAGTGGGAAACTAGAAGATTGGGAAAATTTTAAATGACAGCAAAGAATGACGAAGAAAGCAATAAAGAAAGGAAAGATAGATTACGAAAGTAAACTTGTGCAAAACATAAAAACAGATAGTAAAAGCTTTTACCGATATATAAAATGGAAAAGAGTGACTAAAGTAAATGTTGGTCCGTTAGAAGATGAGAAGGAGGATTTAATAATGGGAAATGTGGAAATGGCTGAGACCTTAAACAATTATTTTGCTTCGGTCTTCACAGTGGAAGACACAAAAACCATGCCAAAAATTGCTGGTCACGGGAATGTGGGAAGGGAGGACCTTCAGATAATCGCTATCACTAGGGAGGTAGTGCTGGACAGGC
Organism: Pristiophorus japonicus; assembly: GCF_044704955.1. NCBI lineage: Eukaryota > Metazoa > Chordata > Chondrichthyes > Pristiophoridae > Pristiophorus > Pristiophorus japonicus. Next base: position 222,726,333 of record NC_091982.1, read on the forward strand.
TAATGGGACTCAAGGTAGACAAGTCCCCTGGTCCTGATGAAATGCATCCCAGAGTATTAAAAGAGATGGCGGAAGTTATAGCAGATGCATTCGTTATAATCTACCAAAATTCTCTGGACTCTGGGGAGGTACCATCGGATTGGAAAGCAGCTAATGTAACGCCTCTGTTTAAAAAAGGGGGCAGACAAAAGGCAGGTAACTATAGTCCAGTTAGTTTAACATCTGTAGTGGGGAAAATGCTTGAAGCTATCATTAAGGAAGAAATAGCGGGACATCTAGATAGGAATAGTGCAATCAAGCAGACGCAACATGGATTCATGAAGGGAAAATCATGTTTAACTAATTTACTGGAATTCTTTGAGGATATAACGAGCATGGTGGATAGAGGTGTACCGATGGATGTGGTGTATTTAGATTTCCAAAAGGCATCCGATAAGGTGCCACACAAAAGGTTGCTGCAGAAGATAAAGTTACGCGGAGTCAGAGGAAATGTATTAGCATGGATCAAGAATTGGCTGGCTAACAGAAAGCAGAGAGTCGGGATAAATGGGTCCTTTTCGGGTTGGAAATCGGTGGTTAGTGGTGTGCCACAGGGATCGGCGCTGGGACCACAACTGTTTACAATATACATAGATGACCTGGAAGCGGGGACAGAGTGTAGTGTAACAAAATTTGCAGATGACACAAAGATTAGTGGGAAAGCGGGTTGTGTAGAGGACACAGAGAGGCTGCAAAGAGATTTAGATAGGTTAAATGAATGGGCTAAGGTTTGGCAGATGGAGTACAATGTCGGAAAATGTGAGGTCATCCACCTTGGAAAAAAAAACAGTAAAAGGGAATATTATTTGAATGGGGAGAAATTACAACATGCTGAGGTGCAGAGGGACCTGGGGATCCTTGTGCATGAAACTCTTTTGAGTTCCTTGTGCATGAATCCCAAAAAGTTAGTTTGCAGGTGCAGCAGGTAATCAGGAAGGCGAATGGAATGTTGGCCTTCATTGCGAGAGGGATGGAGTACAAAAGCAGGGAGGTCCTGCTGCAACTGTATAGGGTATTGGTGAGGCCGCACCTGCAGTACTGCGTGCAGTTTTGGTCACCTTACTTAAGGAAGGATATACTAGCTTTGGAGGGGGTACAGAGACAATTCACTAGGCTATTCCGGAGATGAGGGGGTTACCTTATGATGATAGATTGAGTAGACTGGGTCTTTACTCGTTGGAGTTCAGAAGGATGAGGGGTAATCTTATAGAAACATTTAAAATAATGAAAAGGATAGACAAGATAGAGGCAGAGAGGTTGTTTCCACTGGTCGGGGAGACTAGAACTAGGGGGCACAGCCTCAAAATATGGCAGAGCCAATTTAAAACCGAGTTGAGAAGGAATTTCTTCTCCCAGAGGGTTGTGAATCTGTGGAATTCTCTGCCCAAGGAAGCAGTTAAGGCTAGCTCATTGAATGTATTCAAATCACAGATAGATAGATTTTTAACCAATAAGGGAATTAAGGGTTACGGGGAGCGGGCGGGTAAGTGGAGCTGAGTCCACGGCCAGATCAGCCATGATCTTATTGAGTGGCGGAGCAGGCTCGAGGGGCTAGATGGCCTGCTCCTGTTTCTTATGTTCTTATTCAGAGTTGACATGGTTAGTCACTGTCAGCACAAAAATAAGAACTGATACAATCAAATTATAACATAAAATCAGCATCATATATTAATAAAAAGTAAATCCCTTGGACTAATTTCAAGACCACTGTCTAACACAAGGTAGTTAAGCTGTTGAAGCTTTACTCTTGCAATTTATGATGTCATCTGAAAATAATAAGCGTTAATTGGATTACTTTCTTGTAATTGCTTCCAAGTATCGATTTATTCCATTTTTAGTTGGAAAGGAGAATAAAATGTACAATGGGCTACAGAATACATAATGGGTGTGCAATATTATTTTCTCCTCTCATTTCACAAACAGACATTTTTAGTAGAAAAGCACCTCTGGTAAAATAGCAGACAAAGGAATATCATTAATGCAGAAAGTGTTTAAGCTAATGTTCGAAGAGTCTAATCTCAATATGTTTTTGTCTTTTAAATTGATCAACGCAAAATTAACTGACACATTCTGTTGCTTTGTCTCTCCCTGTTCTGTGGAGTCCTTGCATAAAAGTTTGATGATTCCTAATTTCAATAATGTGATTTGTTTGTATTTCTAGCAAAAGTTGATATTTGTTGGTTTTTAATATTGTAAACAAATTGGAATCAATAATATCCAGATTTGAAATCATACCTGTTCATACAATATAACCTATTTTATTGTTTTATTTAAATGATCCAGATACTGCTACTTAAATCACATTTCTATACTTGGAGGGCATATAAGAGTTATGAAGCTCTGATTTTCACACCAGATCTTGCACGACAATTGATTACGGGGCTGAACTTGCCCCGCAGTGCCTTTTCGCACTGCCGGCATGTGAAAAGTTTTTAATCTTTTATATCGGCACAGAATTTCCTGACAATTAAAATAAACTTTGCAGAAACAGCATCACACGTCAATCTCACAGAGAGTACCATTCAGAGTTGATAAGGTTGATCACTGTTGGCACAAAAATAGAAACTGATACAATAAAGTTACCACATAAAATCAGCATCATATATTAACAACGAGTTAGCGCGCAGGCACGGCGGCCACATGGAATTATCCCCAGGGCTCCGCCAGCGAAATGTGGCTTGTACTGCAACCCGTGATTAGCGCACTGGCGCAGCGCATGCACGGTGATGTTGTCATTGTCATGTGCGCTGACCCCTTATCGTCCTGCGGTGACCCCTTTGTGCCCCTCGGGGGAAATTGCCCGCGAGGTCGATGAGGGGCAATTCCACCGACAGCTTCTCGGTGCGAGAAGCTATGGTGGCTGTGGTGCCCCAGCCGCCCTTATAAGGGAGGTGGTAGCATGGCGGCCGCCATCTTTTTTCTGTCGGCCCGATAATGGCAGCCGCTAGTGTTGCCGGACTGCCAACATGCAGCCCGGCACCCCCCTCTTGGGTGCCAAGCCATAGGCCCGGCCGACACCCTCCCTGGTGGCCCAGTGGGTGCCACTAAAGAGGCTACAGAATTCGCAGTGGCCCTCCTCTTTAAAGGAAAGGGAGCGGAGTTGTGAGGCTTCAGCGTGATGCGGCACATCCGCACCGCACACTGAGCTACGCACCTCCACGAGCACCGGGGGAGACGCACAGTTACCGCAGGCATCACTTTCTTTAATCAAAGAGTTCAAATTTGTGCCAGGGCTGGCAATTCCTGCACCGGTGCAAAAAAATCACTTTCAGCCCAGGGCAATTCTGGCCTCTAAATGTTTAGAACATATGCATTTTCACTATTGGAACAATTTTAAAACCAACAACTGAAGGATCAGTGTTTATGAATGATCATTTGTAAGTTGTAGAACAAAGAATTTTTCCAGTTCTGAAGTTAGGATTTGGTAAAATGACAAACTAGGCATTCTGACAGGTGAGTTGGTTAATAACCTCACTGCAGTATGCTATTAATTTTCTGTATCTACAAGAGCACAAATATAACTACAAGTAAAGCTTCCCTTTAAGGCTTTCTGCTGCACACAGATATTACCACTGCACTGCAACCATCTTCTATTTATTGTATGAATCAAGAACCAAATTACATCCTATGTGACTGTGACCCGTGGTCCCTCCTCATTCTTCTCGACCTGTCTTCAGGCTTTAAAAAAGTTAACCACACCATCCTCCTCCAGAGCCTCTCCTTCATCGTCCAGCTCTCACCTGGTTCCATTCCTATCTATCCAGTCATTGCCAGAGAATTGCCTTCAAAGGCATGTCTTCGCACACCGTTACCTTTGGAGTCTCCCAGGGATCTGTCCTTGGCCCCTTCCTATTTCTCACCACCAGCTCGCTCGACCCTGCACATGCCTGTGAGTTGTTTGTCTGACATCAGTATTGGATGAGCAGAAATTTCCTCCAACAAAATATTGGGAAAACTGTAACCATAGTCTTCAGTGCCCACCTCAAACTCCATTCCCTAGCCACCAATTCCATCTCTCTCCCTGGCTGAACCAAACTGTTTGCAACCTTGGCATCCTATTTGACCCTGCGATGAGCTTCCGACCGCATATTCCCCCATAACTTTACCCTGATGTGGCTTGTTAAGCCTGCCCTGCGAGGTTTCCAGCCAATTAAAAGGAAGTGGGTCTGATGACGTCATTTGATGATGCATCACCAGTCGGTTTCCTTAAAGGGACCATGTCCACATTCATTTTGACTGTTGTGCTGTCAGTGTTCTACAGCATTGAGGTGCTGCTAACACTGACAAACACTGCACAGAGGTGCACCCAGGCTCTCCCATGATTTCGTCCATATGCTTATGAAGGGAGTCACAGCATGCAGGGAGGTTCTCTTCCCTTCCAATGGGTGGCAGGGACCTCCCCAGGAGACCAACACAGCCTGGTTACACATTGCACAGGAGGGCACAAGCAGGGATGTCATCAGGAGGACCAGGCTGCACTGCCGCAAACCTTTCAATGATCTCAGTAGATTACGAAATGGTACTGCAAAGCCACACTCAACCTCATCCTGCTGTGCCACTCATCACATCCCCATCACTCTGCTTCCCCTAACCTACTCCTGCACATCCTTACACCAATGTACCTTGCACCCATCCCTCTCTAACTACATTATCATTTCCCCATCTCACTAGCCACCCCTCACACTCACCCTCATCCTTATCCAATCGTACTAACTAACAACAAACAAGGATAAGCACTTTGGTCTTTTAGCCAATGTTCATGTAAAGTTTCTGTTAATGTGTTGCCAAACATTTAAATCTTTATTTTCAACACTTTGCCTTCTTGGACAGATTTGTGCTCCTTTAGAAATGGCTTAGTGAGTTGTAAGTGAATGGTGAGACATAATGGTACCTCCCACAATGGTGATGCTTGTGAAAGGAATGGCTTGAGCATTATCGGGATGTTTTATGGTGCTGGTGTGGGGTGATGCCAACCTGGCACATCATGTGGCAGCCCGGGTGTACAGCATCAAGTGAAGTAAATCTGGCCAAGGTGAGGCCATCTCTGGGTTCCCGGGCAGCAATGTGGTCAGATGCTGCTGCCCTTAGTCCTGTGCAGCATCAGCTGATTGCGGAGCAGGTTGGTGTTGTTGTTGGTGATGATGGTGTGCCTGGTGATGTTGGTGTTGGGGCTGATTGTGGTGGGGTTCTAAGGACCAAGTTGAGATTTTTTCAAGAGCACCAATGCTGATGAAATAGATGGCAGCTGAAGCTGAGATGACAGAAGCGATCTATCAATGGTGAGAGAGGTTGCTCCAAGAAGGTGATGTTGGCTAGAGAGTTTACTCCAAACAATTCCAACTTTCCTGTAACTGAAAAGCGTATTCCAAATCCTGAAGACTCCAGCTTCTAACATTGGAAAGTGAACAGCTGTGAAATGGTAGCTTTTATACCACTTTTGCAGCTGTCAACGATTTAGAGGAATAGAGAGTAATTGAAAACCCGGCCTACTTACCTGATGTGACCCCCAAAACTCACCAAAAAGCTGGAAAAATGCTGATTAGATGGTAAAATGTTGTTTAAGTACCTTTTAACAACCTCTTAACCAAGTCAATTGGCTCACCCGCCGCTTAGTGTCGGGTCTTTAAAGCGCAGGCAAACCCGACACTTTGGAAACTGACACAGAGACGGGTTTACAGTGGGATCTGAACCCGACGTCAATCTTTTAGATTTTGGCAGCAGACTGGCCTGAGAACCTGCCCTCTGAGCACCGACAAGATTCCGGCCATAGTTTCTGCAAAAGTTGTGACTGGTTAGCAATTATTTAAAGCCACTAATGAGGTTTATAAACCAAAATATAGCAACTCATGATTTCTTACCAAATCTCATGATTTTAAGCGTTTGTCTCATCATTTATGAGATGGTGGGATTGGCATTAATGAGCATCTTGTCTGGCTACTATTAACCAGATACCAGAAAAGGATTGACAGGGCTCGTTTAAGATTAAGAGATTCTCTGTTTTGTCTGTCTGTTTCTCTGCCTGCCACTTAAGGTGCTCAAGTTTGAACGAAACACATGGAAAATCTTCATGAGAGTACAGTAAGTAAAGAAGCTTTTTAATAATATGTAAGGCAGAAAGTTAATTGAAATGGAAACTGTGTGGCTAACAAACTTACTAATTCAAATTGTAACTTGATTATAACCATATAAAACGAAGTAATTAACATTCACTGAGTCATGCAAAATCATCAAAATTGCAGTTCATTGTTACTAATCTACCACCCACTTCACATAATTACAATAGCATAACTCAGGAAAAAAAATAAATGCCCTTAGATTCTTTCCATCAACAGTTGAATTTATTTTGCGGGGTTGGGGGGTGGGATTTATACTAATCAACATAAATCATGTTGGCACGAGGAATGAAAACATAAATATTTCCTGAACCTAGTGTGAGCCTTAAGAACTGCATACATACCCTCCCCCAATAAGGTGCTTTCACCCTCAAAAGAACACATTTTACTGCACAGTATTACATAGGCATAACCTAAACAAACCATCCTGAGAACCTCAGTGTCATGGCTAGCTTACTGATGATTAGAACCCAAATTATGGGCAATATTGAACTCCTACCCATTATGACCTGGTTTAAAACTTGTTTTAGTTGGCATGCTTACAACAATCCTAGGGAGAGTTTGGAGGGAATTTTAACGTGGGTGAGCGGATGCAGGTGAGGAGTTAAATGGGCAAAACTTGCAAGCGTGTCAGGAAGCCTGCTCCAAACCGCAAACTTCTAGGTTTTACTGACGTGGACAAGGGGCAGCCAACCTGTTTCCAGGAGGCGGGACGGCATTTTAAGATGTTAATGAGAGCTTTGGATTTAACTTGTTGTGCAGGTTTTACTGTGGCCGGCCAGGTTTCCCAGGCCTTGGGATTCCCGGCAGCTGCAGCAAGGCCAGCCTCCCAAGCTCCCCCACCTTCAGACCCCTACCTCATCCAAACAAATTTCCTCAGGGATCGGAACCCTCGCCCATCCCCCCCCCCCCCCGGGTTGGGAGTCGGATTCCCCCAGACACAGGGATCAGAATATCCCCCCCGCCCCCACCGTGGTCAGGGATTGGAACCCACTGAGATCAGACCCCTTACACATCATCACCCCTTACCACCGCCGGGTCGGGGATTGGACACCCCCCGCCCCCCACCCTCCCTGGGGTCAAGGATCATGCACCCCTCTGGGGTCAGGGATCAGACCTACCTGGTCCTCCAGCTGACTGGAAGTCAAGCCTGACAATCAGGCTGGCTTCCAGGTGAGGAACCTGTCAGGGCCAAGATTCGCATGCTATGGAGTTAAATCTCCACAGCGTGCAGGGAATCCAGACTTTCAGGTCCCCCGCGCACCACCGAGCCCACCCGTTCCCAGCACATCAGGAAGTAAAAGTTCTCCATTGAACAGCTTGTCTATGGATAGCCAATACAGTTGTGCAATTTCATATAAACACAGAAAATGCTGGAAATATGCCACAGGGTCAGTTAACACCTGAAAACAGAAATGACTGATTGACATTTTGGGTAGATTGCTGATGAAGTGTTTCCACCTGAAATATTAACCTGCCTTTTCTTTTTTCACATGCTGTGAATTTCCAGCAATTTCTATTTTTCTAATTTTTTTCAGGATTCGTAGCTTTTCTGTTTATCTGCAAAATTTATTACTTAATATCATTTTCACATTGTAAAGTATATTTTATATAGGTTGCCAGCTTCCAATTTTACTTAACTGAAAGAATGTGTTAAATCATTTGGTGCCACTGGTTATAAGCACCTATCTGATAACCACAAAAGTTATGGGGCTAGAGTTTCCTCGTTTTTTGCATGCTTAATGCCCACTTAACGCCCATTTTACCACTGAAATGACATATAACACCCATATATCGCCCATTTTGGCACAAAATGGAAACTGACGGGCATTTTTCGGAAACTTATCGCCGAGCATTACATTCCTCATGTGTGTAACGCCGGAAAAAAATAATACTGCCCATCCACTTTTTTTGGGCGGAATCATCAGAATGGGCGAAATCAATGCCCATAATATCGCCCAGCGTTACTTTCCACATGGAATTAATGCCGAGATTCAATAATACCAACCGCCCACTTTTTTTTTGTCGTAAAGAGCACATTTGGCGAAACTAACACCCAGGAGATCGCCCACCGTCACTTTCACCACCTCACACACATATCGCCCACAATATCGCTCGCCTAAAAACCGCCCAGAAAAAGTGGAACTGTTCTGAACTAAAGCCAGCGGTGTGGCTGCCATTTTTTAAATCGCAGTTTGCTTCATTCAAAAGGCTGCTTCAACTTTGGGGGAGTTTGCATTGACTCTGGAGTTCTTCTCAGGTGAAATGACCATCTCAACAGACTATTGGGGGTTTACTCTAGGTGTATTTTAGTGAGGAAATTATTGCTTCTGATTAATCGCTATTATACGTTCATTGCAATGGGGCCAGCCATTTCTCAGCCTGCATCGATTAATACGCAGATGCTGCAGAGTGCAGATGGCTCAAAGTGTGATGCACATCATTATGTCCCCAATTTAAGACTTGCAAGAATGAGGAGGAGGGCCAGACCATACACACCCCGCACGTACAGGGAAAAGAGGTCTTACCTCGACGTGTCCGAGCACACATGCCTTCGGAGACTGCGCTTCCACAAGGTGGTGATCAATGAAATATGTGAACTCATCAGGCCACATATGCAGCCTGCCATCAGGACATCAGTGTCGGTCGAGGTCGAGGTCAAGGTCACCGCGGCACTGTCCTTCTACGCGTCCGGTTCCTTTCGGGCCTCCGCGGTCAAGATTTGCCCTCTGTCTCACTATGCATTAGACAGGTCATGGAGGCCCTGTCCGCGAGAAGAATGGATTTCATCAGCTTCCCCATGACCACTGAGGCTCAAACTGACAGGGCTGCAGCATTCTACCACATTGCTAAGTTTCCCAGGGTGCAGGAAGCTATACAGTGCACCCACATCGCCATGCGGCCACCTTCTCAGGACCAGGAGCGTTTTCGTAACAGAAAAGGATTTCACTCCCTGAAGGTCCAACTAGTTTTCGACCGCAACCAGATCATCATGGCAGTGAGTGCCAAATGTCCAGGCACCTTCGATGAGGCTCACATCCTGCGTGAGAGTGCTGTCTGTGACATGTTTAAGAGTCAGCCATAAGGACAATGCTGGATGCTTGGTGATAACTGATATGGCCTAGCCACCTGGCTGATGACCCCCGTGTGTGACACCTACACCAAGGCCGAGAAGCGATACAACCAGAGCCGCAGATATACACACAAATTGGTCCAGAAATCAATAACTGTGCTTAAGCAGCGCTTCAGATGTCTGGACAAGTCAGGAAGGGAGCTACATTACAACCCTGAGCAAGTAGGTAAATTCGTGGTCATGTGCTCCATGCTGCACAATCTGGCTATCAGGAGAGGCCAAGAATTGTCAGAGACAGCACTCTCACGCAGAATGTGAGCCTCATCGAAGGTGCCTGGACATTTGGCACTCATTGCCATGATGTTCCAACTCAGGAGAGAGAGGAAGAGGATGACGAGGGGCTGGATGCTGACCTATGGCCAGACAATCAGGCTGGCTATACAACCATGCCCACGACTCCCTCCAGACCGCAGCAAAGGGCCCGTGGTGGCTATATAGCTGCAAGACTGTTATGTGAGGAGCTGATATCTGAACGATTTGCTGAAAGAATGTTGCTGTCAGTGACAATGCTGACACACTGCTGTGTGTATGTGCAGCTCAGACATTAATGGTGCCCATCAACTTGGTGGCAGTTAAAGTTTATGTTGATTGAAGTTAAGTTTTATTTAACCCTTTCATGTTAAGGAATCACCAGTGTGTGTCCAGCTATCTGAGACAATGCGCAACAAGGTTATGTTCAATAAAAAAAGTTATACCAACATTGGTCTAAAATCATAAGTATCATGGGCAAAAACACCCAACCCCCGCCCACTTTTTCCACCATTGACATTAATCAAATGTTCAACATTTCCAGCAACACAGACTACAAATGCAAAGCAGGAGGGTGGTCTCCAGCCCCATACATTACAACAAATTGCATCACCTGCGGACATGTACCTCACTTTCCTTCCCCCCTCCCCTTCTTCTCCCCTCCTCTATCCCTTTCCCCTCCTTGCTCCACAGCGCCTGGCTGAGGAGCTCCTCAGGCAGTACCTCATTGGGGGGGATGAAGGCAGAGGCGGTGGTTGCATGTGTACAGGAGTGGGGGGTGCCGAGGGGGCAACATTCTCTGATGCAGAAGCAGGATCTTGGTCTTTGCTCTCATCTGTCTTTCGCAGTGGTGGTGTGGAACCTAGGGGTGGAGTGCCGCACTCGGGGACCATTGGGAGGCCTGTGCCAGTAGTTTTCCTGACTATCGCATCCAGGGCCTCCGCCATCCGCGGAATGTACTCAGTCATGGTGGCCAGCTGTCGGGATATGCCCCGCAATGCTTCAATGAGTTGGACACCAATGTCTACAGTCCTTCCACGTCCACGAGGCCTCCGCGGAGTCGGCCTGGGGACAAATGGGGAGCGCTGTGTCGAGGTGCTTGGGGCCGGTACCCCCAGAGTGGAGGCAGGAATGACTATTGGACACCAGATGGCCTTGGGGTGGAATGGCTTCTGGAGCGTGGCGATGCAGGTTCCTTGAAGTCCGCGCTCTCATCCGTAGAGAACAGACCCAGCGGATTGACGGGTGAGAATCGGAGCTCCTCAGCACCAGGTGTAGGATCATCCGGAGAGTTGGGCCCCGCGCTCCCACCTTCTGGCCTCAATGGTCTTGCCTGGGGCCGCGCTGCTGGCTGAGCTACAAAGCCCTAATGAGGTTATTACAGGAGAAGGGGGTGCTAGGGTTACAAGGTGAGTCCAGTGCTGCACACAGCATATGCACGACAAAAGCACCACCGCTATCAAAATCATCACAGACATCATATTTCATAACCATCAACACATTTGCATTGCAATGATTTTCATTAGGCCAGCATTATTTCTAGGACAATTTTAGAAATCATCTATGATATATGATATGAGTGGGTGTGGCATCTATTGAATTTACATCATGCAGTGGTGTAAACTTTACTCACGTGGCATCACTTCAGGGTCTGCAGATGCCTCCGTGGTTATCCAGGTGTGCTTCCCCACAAGTGCGAGCACCCGCTCCTCCATTTCAGTGATGTCGCTGAGGACTGATGGCCCCCCACTCGTTCGCCTCTTCATGGACCTCATCGTCAATAACTTCTTCTGTAAAAGGTGACAGGACAACATGGCATGAGATCATTGCATGATATCATTGCTCGGTACTGTCACAGTGACTGATACAACACATAACCGACAGATATAATCATGATTATTACGATAATTATCATTCTTTACCTAAAGACATACACCGTGACCGCAGGCTTTGAGTAAAACATTCCCAGTAAAAGTGAAAGACCTCACATCTGCTGAAAGTTACTATGACTGTTACAAATCAAATTATATAAACACATAAGTACATGTAAATAAATGTAATATTTACTCTTGCGGATCCCACATGGTCGTTCCATTGTTTGCGGTGTTGGTTGTCTTCATGCACCTCGTTGGTCGCCGACGAGACCACCTCTGCTATCTCGGTCCATATCTTATGGTAGGCCTTTGGGGTGGGCTTCCCATGCCCTCCCTGTGTCAAATCACCCCAACGTAACTCGACCTCCTGCAGGAGGGAGGCATTCACATTGTTCGAGAACCTCCTCGCTCTTTTGCGCCCTCTAATGTGCTCCTCACCCACCTCACTGCTCTCGCCAGCATCAGTCTCCACAGCGTGCTGTGATGCCTTCTCCTCTCCCTCCATTATAGGCCAAATTCGGGCAAATATTTGGCTGGTAACAGCTAATTTTTGTTTCCCTATTTGCTCTAAAGCTCTAAATTCTCCGTCCTTCCTCCCAAAGCAGCCACACCACACCCATAAGAACATAAGAAATAGGAGCAGGATTAGGCCACAAGGCCCCTCGAGTCTGCTACGCCATTCAATAAGATCATGGCTGATCTGATCATAGACTCAGCTCCACTTCCCTGACTGCTCCCCATAACCCCTTATCCCCTTATCGTTTAAGAAACTGTCTATTTCTGTCTTAAATTTATTCAATGTCCCAGCTTCCACAGCTCTCTGAGGCAGCGAATTCCACAGATTCACAACCCTCTGAGAGAAGAAATTTCTCCTCATCTCAGTTATAAATGGGCGGCCCATTATTCTAAGATTATGCCCTCTAGTTCTAGTCTCCTCCATCCGTGGCAACATCCTCTCTGCATCCACCTTGTCAAGCCCCCTCATAATCTTATACGTTTCGATAAGATCACCTCTCATTCTTCTGAATTCCAGTGAGTAGAGGCCCAACCTACTCAACCTTTCGTCATAAGTCAACCCCCTCATCCCCGGAATCAACCTAGTGAACCTTCTCTGAACTGCCTGCAAAGCAAGTATATCCTTTTGTAAATATGGAAACTAAAACTGCACGCAGTATCCCAGGTGTGGCCTCACCAATACCCTGTACAGCTGTAACAAGACTTCCCTATTTTTATACTCCATCCCCTTTGCAATAAAGGTCAAGATTCCATTGGCCTTCCTGATCACTTGCTGTACCTGCATACTATCCTTTTGTGTTTCATGTACAAGTACCCCCAGGTCCCGCTGTACTGCAGCACTTTGTAATCTTTCTCCATTTAAATAATAACTTGCTCTTTGATTTTTTTCTGCCAAAGTGCATGACCTCACACTTTCCAACATTATACTCCATCTGCCAAATTTTTGCCCACTCACTTAGCCTGTCTAAGTCCTCCTACAGCCTCTTTATGACCTCCTCACACATTGCCCTTCCTCCCATCTTTGTACACTCAGTCCCCTCTTCCAAGTCGTTAATATAGATTGTAAATAGTTGGGGTCCCAGCACTGATCCCTGCGGCACCCCACTCATTACTGATTGCCAACCAGAGAATGAACCATTTATCCCAACTCTTTGTTTTCTGTTTGTCAGCCAATCTTCTATCCATGCTAATATATTACCCCCAACCCCGTGAACTTTTATCTTGTGCAGTAACCTTTTGTGTGGCACCTTGTCAAATACACCACATCCACTGCTTCCCCTTTATTAGTAAACATTAGTAAGACAAAGGTCCTCCATCAGCCTGTCCTCGCCGCACAGCACTGCCCCCCAGACATCAAGATCCACAGCGTGGCCCTGGACAACATGGACCACTTCCTCTATCTCGGAAGCCTCCTATCAACAAGAGCAGGCATTGATGATGAGATCCAACACCGCCTCCAGTGCGCCAGTGCAGCCTTCGGCCTCCTGAGGAAAAGAATGTTTGAAGATCAGTCCCTCAAAAATGTCACCAAGCTCATGGTCTACAGGACTGTAGTAATATCCGCCCTCCTGTATGGCTCAGAGACATGGACCATGTACAGTAGACACCTCAAGTCACTGGAGAAATACCACCAACGATGACTCCGCAAGATCCTACAAATCCCCTGGGAGGACAGACGCACAAACATTAGCATCCACGTCCAGGCCAACATATCCAGCATTGAAGCACTGGCTACACTTGATCAGCTCTGCTGGGCGGGCCACATAGTCCGCGTGCCGGACACGAGACCCCCAGTGCAGTCGCTCTACTTGGAACTCGTCCATGGCAAACAAGCCAAAGGCGGGCAGAGGAAATGTTGCAGGGACACCCCCAAAGCCTCCCTGATAGAGTGCAACATCACCACTGACACATGGTATTCCTTGGCCATAGACTGCCCTAAGTGGAGGAAGTGCATTCGGGAGGGCGCTGAGCTCCTCGCGTATCGTCGCCGAGAGCATGCAGAAATCAAGCGCAGGCAGCAGAAGGAGCGTGCGTAAACCAGACTCCCTGCCCACCCTTTCCCTCAACGACTATCTGTCCGACCTGTGACAGAGACTGTGGTTCTCATATTGGACTGTTCAGCCACCTAAGAACTCATGCTAAGCATGGAAGCAAGTCTTCCTCGATTCCGAGGGACTGCCTATGATGATGATGATTTATCCAGCCTGTTCGTTACATCCTCAAAGAATTCCAGAAAATTTGTCGAACATGACTTCCCCTTCATAAATCCATGCTGACTTTGCCTGACCAAATTTTGCTTTTCTAATGTCCTGTTACTGTTTCTTTAATAATGGACTCCAACATTTTCCCAACCACAGATGTTAGGCTAATTGGTCTATAGTTTCCTGTTTTTTGTCTGCCTCCTTTTTTGAATAGGGACATTACACACTTCAGTCCCTGTCAGCTCCCTCTCTCTCTGTCTCCTTTTCTGCGCATGTTATGATGACCCTAGACCTCCTAAATCGCGGGAATCGAGCGTTGCCATGCCGTTGCCAGAGGGTTGTGAATCTGTGGAATTCTCTGCCCAAGGAAGCAGTTGAGGCTAGCTCATTGAATATATTCAAATCACAGATAGATAGATTTTTAACCAATAAGGCAATTAAGGGTTATGGGGAGCGGGCGGGTAAGTGGAGCTGAGTCCACGGCCAGATCAGCCATGATCTTGTTGAATGGTGGAGCGGGTTCGAGGGGCTAGATGGCCTACTTCTGTTCCTAATTCTTATGTTCTTATGTTCTTATGACACTTTACAGCAAAAGGTCAGCAAGATTTAAAGCTACCGCCCATTTCATATCGCTCTCGGTAATGCCCAATTTAAAAAATGGAGGTGTTTTGAGAATGGGCGAGAAGCTGGCGATCTGAAAACCCATTGTTACTGCCCACGCCGGAAATAATGCCCATTTATGGGCGATAAACACAAAAGTGTAAAATCTAGCCCATGGAATCTGTGTATCGATTGTACACTGAATGGGGAGGGCAGCAGTGAGGAGGCCAAGAATTGCCCCACTCACCATGGTAACACCCCAATGAACAGTGAAAAATCTGCACACCATTACACTAACTGTCGTTATTGAAATGATGAGTTTTGGTGCTTTGAAAAATAATGACCTTCATTTCCCTCACAAGAAGTAGCAATCTCGAAGAAAAAATATATGACTCACAATAACTTAGATGATTATAATTCAGTCAAATGAGTCTGATGACCAATGAACCTTAAGAATGGCATATGAATGATTTATGAAATTCTGCAGCACCCCATGATTGAAATATAGCCTTGAGCTCAGAACAAACTGTTTGTTGCCTTATGCAAATGTTTTACGTAATGAAAAATAAAATTTGTTTTCTATTTTCCTAACCATTATGCAGAGTGTGCTAAAGCATTTGCTTGGTAGAGGTGTCATACTGCAGATGAAGGTTAATGAGCTGGTAGTGACTTTGGAACAGCATGCATGATATTTATTCATAAATGGCATTGTATGACAGCAAAGATAGTAAGATTAATTATTTAACAACAAATTACTTCTTCTCAATCAATACAGTATGGAGAAGAATCAATGATTGGGAACATGTAACATGACTGTCGTACACTTGAGAGGTTTGGGTGACCCCATAGCACACAAGAACAAGTGATGCCCTTAAATGCTGAAAGTGTCACTGCATCTTTCCTTTATATTGCATGGGAGTGTTTTCTGGGCTTTTTGTTTAAATGTGGCATCAGTCTTCATATGTTCCATTACGACTGCTAGCATTTCTGTACAGCTGCCATCATGTTCTAGTGAGTTGGATCATGTGTCACATGATAGGAGTAGGAGCTATTATGCAAGACTGATGGCATAATGGAGGTCACCTCACAGGAAGAGAGACTTTTACTGAGAAATAACACAACCTTTGCATGTTGTATATATGTCATGTCCTGGTTTGAAATTTTAAAACAAATCTTGACTCAAATATTTACTCCAACAGAGTAAATAAACGATTTCACAAATACAATTTCACCTTTGAGAAAGACCATAACTCAATTATTGTTAATAAAACAACTGTGGTACCATTGCTTCACTATCTTTTATGTACTATATACCAATGTAAATAAAATAATGAAAACTCATTCTACCTTACTGACAGATTTTAGAGAACAAATATTAACTTATGCCAGTCACATGGTTTTAATTATTGACTTGGCTAATAGTTAGAAGGCTGTGTCAGTACCGTTTCCTTTTATGGGGACATGAGGTGTTTTTGGGGCAGTAACCCATGGTTTTCAATTTCTTGAATTGTAAACTCCCCCTATCCGGATTTAATAGAATTCCAAGTTTATATGGCTACCAGAGAGCATGAAATTATGTGTTACATCTCTGCCCCCCTGCCAGTTTTACAAGGGGTGCAAATGTTGCAAGGTCAGTTACTTGTTCTGAAAAGCATTCCTTCCATCTAAACAGGGTAAAGTACACACTTCTGGCTATAACAAATCATTTTAGAAATGTTCAATTAGATCCAATTTTAAGATATTAAAGTCCAATTGTGCAGTTTGTGACATAGAATGCAAAATATAAATGAGTTAAATTTGAAGTTTAGTTTTCTACAGTAAAGTACATAGCTATTCAGATTGCTAATGTCACACAGATAATATGTCATATAATTCTACTATAAGATTATTTATACATTTTATTTATTACTGTATCAATATTTAGATATCTAATTATTTGGTAATTTGATACAGCAGAGTGTTACTTTTATTTTACAATTTAAAAGATATAGAATTAATAAAACCTTGTAATAATATAGAACAGTTGACAGTCTCTTGATGTTAAACCACAAATGGCCTCTCTAAAAGCAGTGAATCAGTTGCTGAATGAGGATTAGAGAACTGATATGCCTGTGAATGACAGACTGGAATTCTCTCTGTAAATGGATGTGCATTCCAGGGAGGCTGATCTGTGCTATAAACATTGAAATAGCTGGAAAACTTACAAAATATGGAGGGAGTAGCAAGTTCACTGAAATGTAAAATTTTAACTACACAGGTTCACAATTTTAATAGGAAGCAGCTGATGGTTATAAGCAGGTTTTTTGTGGATAAATGATCACTGCAACAGATTTAAAAATAGGCTCATGGGATTGGATAGATAGCTTTAGTAAATGTGATGTGAAATAAAATGAAAGTAACTACTAAAATTAGACATTATTGCAGTCAAGCTGTTCGGAAACCAATTAACATGAAATGCAATTCAAACAGTATCTGCCACGTCTGTTAATCAAAAGAATCCATAGGAAACTAAGCAAATATAATAGCTTCCTTATGGATATTAAAAGTTTGTTTTCTCTCTGGAAGTCAATCAGGACACGGTGCTTATCATTTGTAATCTGGTATTTTGGACATATAAAGTTCTGATTAGCAATGTAGTGCAGCTTGGTGTCATCACTAAGATGGCCTATTTCCACCTCTGTAACATCGGCCATCTCTGCCCCTGTCTCAGCTCATCTGTTACTACACTCTCATCCACGTCTTTGTTACCTCTAGACCTGACCTTTCCAACGCACTCCTGGCCGGCCTCCCATTGTCTAACTTCCGTAAATTTGAGTTCATCCAAAACTCTGCCCATGTCCTAACTTGCACCAAGTCCCATTCACCCATCACCCCTGTGCTCGCTGACCTACATTGGCTCCAAGTTAAGCAACCCTCAATTTTAAAATTCTCATTTTCATTTTCAAATCCCTCCATGGCCTCGCGCCTCCTTATCACTGTAATCTCTTCCAGCCCTACGACTCTCTGAGATATCTGTGCTCCTCCAATTCTGCCCTCTTGAGCATTCCTCATTTTAATCATTCCACCATTGGCAGCCATGCTTTCAGCTGCCAAGGCATTAAGCTCTGGAATTCACCACTAAACCTTTTCTTTTCTCTACCTCTCTTTCCTCCTTTAAGACTCTCATTAAAACCTCTAATATCTCCTTATTGGCTCAGTGTCAAATTTTGTTTGATAACGTCCTGTAAAGCACGTTGGGATGTTTTACTATGTTAAAAGCACTATATACATACAAGTTATTGTTGTTGCATTCATTCTATGTATTGTGACCAATACATATCAGGCAGGTGACAGAAAAGAAAGAATGTTCAGATTAGAGTGTGAGCTAGGTGTATCTGGCTGAGCACGATGGTATAATAAATTGTGCCTACAATATGCTTGAAGTGTTAAACAGCTCTGTGCCTGTTATCACTGCAAGTGTTTACCCAAGAATATCGTCCTAATCCCAGTTAACCTGAATGTGACAACTCCATCTACACACTTCAGTTTCTAAATTTGCTCAGTCATATGAGGGGACATTTTCATGTAGTTTCACACTTTATACGGTGTTTCAAGATATTGAACTGGAAGACCACTTGACCCACAATGAAATCATATTCAGCCTGATCATCATAGTTCAGAACTGTGACTCAGAATCTTGCCACCATGATCATGCCTTGTTTTTGCACTTTATGAGTAAAATAAACTATTCATGCTTGCAATCTCTTTTCACATCTCTCATTGGCAAGGAAGAGATTGCAAAATTACTGGCCTGGCACTCAATCCCATTTGAGTGAGGTGGTTTTAAAGGTGATATATCTGTCTCCATGGTGGATGTTTGCAAAAATAGCGATGAATCAACAGACTAAGTTTACACAAGGCGTGACAGACTCTCTTTATAGTACAAGTCCTATTATTTTGGAATTTAAAAAAAAACATCCTGAAGTTTTCCACCATATAAATCAAGGCCTTGGATGAAGGAATAGAGAGTTGTTAAGAATAATTTTGATGGCCAACTGGAAGCAAGCTGCCTATCCCTTATTTTTACCAAGAAGAGCGTGCACATTTTGGAAGTAAGTAATTGAGGAAGAAAACTGGAGTTAAGGAAATGGTGACAAACACTTGTGAGAGGGAATATGCCTTCAAAATAAAACAATGTGACAAAGAACACTATTAGAAATACAAAATGTGGAGAGGAGCTGTGTCAAAACGGGCTGTGAATGTTACTGTGGGTATGTGCTGAAAAGAAAAATGATTAGGAAACGTAGTTTGTCTGTTAGGTGAGACCTGAGGAATAAAATTGATCTGATACTGAAAGCTAAGGTTGGTTAATAGATTATTTATTTTCTTGTAAATTTACTGGGCGGGGAGAATTTTTACACAGGCATGATTCTAGAATGCAAAAGCAAACAAGCCTTCAGAAAATTATTAATGGAATGGCTTCTTAGCAACACCTATAATAAAGAACAAAAATACAATGAATGCTATTAAACTAACCAGGAAATGTAAAATGCAAAAGTTGCTAGACAGTACCAAACACAAGGGGGTGAAAATTCCATCGCGCCTCATTTGGGGTGGTAACCCAGGCGCAGTGGTACTTTTAGCACCTTGAAAAAGTTTGTGCCTCCTGCCCAGAAATTTTTCAGAATCTGTCGAAGAGCTGACGGGGGCAATAAATCAACCGTTGTTACACCAGAACTGGGGGTCCATAACAAATGTTTCATCGGTAAATTTGGCAGATGCATTAAGCATGCATGAACTCTGAATCAGATCCCGGGCAAAGCCGAGTCTTAAAGGCATGGCATAGTAATGCACCCATTAAAGTTTTCACAATCGCTTGTTTTCAACCTGTATTTTTATGTCTGTCTGCTGCTGCTGCAAACTCGGAGGCTCACTCATTGTGCTCTGTGTAAATGTTGCATTGAATGTGACCTCCAAGGGAAGCGTTTCCTCTTCCCTTTAAGTAGCCACCAGTTAACGACTCTGAAAGCCTGCATCGACTTTTTCCAGATGTTGTTCTTGGCGGCCACTAAGTGAGGTGGCCGCACCGAATTTACCAACGGGCGCAAGCGTGGGCGTTGCACCAGGACTGATGTCAGGATCGCACTGATCATCAGCAGCCAGGCGCTACTGGTTTGCACCCCCGGTGAGCATCTGATGAATTTTCGATCGGGACACTAAATGCTGCAATCCCGGTTGGTAACCTCTTACACTCCCATTAACGCCCCTCTGGCCGCTAACTGAGACATCAGAAAACCGAAAATCCTGCCCAAGGTGTGCAATCCAATGTATTCACAATGGTAGAAATGTCAATTATGAGTAAATTTAGAATGGATTGAGTGGGGGGTGGGGGGGGGTGGGGAGGAGGGGACAGATGTTGGATTACTCTGGCATCTAGTCTGTTGAACCATAGTGCCTCACATTGGAAGAGATGCATTTGCAGGATCAGCTCATTAAAAACACATATCTTTCTTCTATCAATGACGTTGTCAGCCAATCTGAGAAGGTGTGTGGTCGGAATTTCTCGCCTTCTGTTCTAATGGGGAAAACACGAGTGAGTGTGCACCAGGGATGGAGAAGGGAGAGATGGAGTTGAGGATGGGGAAAAGATGCAGTATAGATTGTGGAAAGGACAGTGCTTTTGTTCAATTGACTATTCGACATGAGTTGAAGCACTGAGTTTGGTTTGGTTAGACAGGGCAATTGTCAGAGAATTAGGCTGAGACATTAACCCCCGGGGGCCGAGGTTGGGGGGCCAGGGGGGTGGGGGTGGTTAAAAATGTACAAACAGGGAATGTGTCCCCAGCTCGCCGTGGGTTTCGTGGTGTGCGAGTGTCCTCCCGCCATCAAGAGGGGGAACACTTCATTAACATATTTAAATCAGTCTCCCATAGCACTATTTAAATTTAACAGTTTTTGCTCAGATTTCTAAGGGCTTTGGAAACCCAGCAATAAAAGGGAGACAGGTGCTGCCGGCTCAAGAAGGTAAGTGTCTTTTACGTCACTCCCTGTGGACCAGGAGTAGGAGTGCTTCCCCTAGGCCCCTCAAGGAAGCCTTCGACCTCCCCTCTGCCGATCAGAGCCTCTCTCTTTCCCCCTGCCACGATCACCGACCTTCTCCACGTACCCCCTTCCCCCTTCCCCCGGGCCATGATCTTTCCGTCCCTCCTGCAATGAGCTCTCTCCCTCCAAGCCCCAATCTCTCGCTCCCTTCCTCCCATGGTGGCTTCTCTTTCCCCATCTCTTGCTCCCTCCCTCTCGCTATGGTCTCTCTCTCCCTCTTCCCGTGGTGGCTTTTCTTACTCCCCTCTCCAGCCCCGATATCTGGCTCCCTCCGCGCCTCCCGATTTACCAGGGGCGGTCTCCAAGGGTCCCCGGCTGCGGCCTCCTGTGGGACCGCCAGCCGGCCAGCCTATCAATTTGGCCGGCAGCCGGGTAGGAAACAGAAGAAAAGGATTATAATGAGGTTGTGCTGTTAAATTCGGCAGAAGCTCCACACCACTGCACCTTCCCCACCTCCACATAAATATCTGTGCCATAATACCTGCATGAACCATGTCTAGTTATCATTAAATCTAAATTGGAAGATAAAGTAAAAGTGTCTGCAATATCAATCAATCTGATCATTACATATAAATCATAGAAGGTTGCAGCACAGGAGGAGGCCATACAGCCCATCATGCCTCTGTCATCATGTCTATTAAAATTGATCTGCTTCCCTCTAGCAATAATCCCTTTGTGGGAGAGTGGAAGACTGCTCTCATTAGAAACAAATATTTAGCAATTTACTGGTTTTCCATAAAACCACTTTCTCTGCAGTGATTATCAGACTAAATACATTTTTTTGAGTTCATTGCAGAACTATTTTGGAGAAAATATAAAAGCTTTTTCTGTGATAAACTTGTGTCAGTGTACCACTTTCTGTAGAATACTTCAGACAAGACTGCAGAACTGTCTAGAATTATGATGTGAAATTGAATACCTATACAGATCAATAAGAATTTGCAGCTTGAATAACAGCAGGGTGTAATGAATGAGGTTCACACATCTGTGACGCACATAAACTTAGCTTGAAACTACAGACCAGTCATCTTAACATCGTTAGTAGGAAAAATAATGGAAGCTGTACGAAAGGAGAAAATAGAAAAATATAATAATGAATAGCCAACATGGATTTCAAAAGTCTTGTTTGACTGACCTCATTGCATTCTTTGAAGAGGTAACAGAGAGAATAGACAAGGGTAATGCAGTAGATGTAATATATCAAGATTTCCAAAAGGTCTTTGATAAGGAACCCCATAATAGAGTATTGAATAAGGTCAGAGAATGGGGTGTCAGGGGTGAATTAGTAGAATGGATAGCTCACTGACTGAAAGACATAAAGCAGAGAGTAGGGGTAAAAGGGTAGCTACTCAGTGTGGCAGAAAGGGGAAATGGGGTCCCACAAGGGTCAGTGCTGAGACCACTGTTGTTCACAATTTATATTAAGAATTTAGATTTTGGAATCAAAAACACAATTTCTAAATTTGCAAATGACACCAAATTGGGAGCAATAGTCAACACTGGGGAGGACTGTAATAAATTATAAAAGACATTAATAAACTTAAAGGGCCCAAGTTCCGGGCCACGCCTAGAACGGCGCAGCCCCGACCTGGACGCCCGTTTTTCGCGCCACAAAGTGCGCCTAAAAAAAACTTCCAGATTCTCCGGCTCCCTGCAGGTCGTTTGCAGCTCAGCGCGGTGCAGCACGAGCTGTAGGGGGCGGAGCCAGGTCCCTGCGCTGAAAACAGTGCCGGGACCTCTGCACATGCGCGCTACAGTGGGCACGCATGTGCAGTAGCTCCAGGCGCCCAAAACTGTGTGGGAGGGGCCCGAAGCACACAGCCCCTAGCCCTGGCCGAATGGCCTCACTGGGGCTGCATGCATAAGACTGCCTCCCACGCCCAGCTCCTGCTTCCTCCGGACCGGACCGGACCCGACTTGACTCCCGCTCCCACCCCCACCCCCACAACACCGGATCGCCCACCCCGACCCGACCTCCACTTCCCCCGCTCCCGACCTTTCCCCCCCCTCCATTCCCGACCGCCCCCCCCACTCCCCGACCGACCTCCGCTCCCAACCTCCCCCACCCAACCGACCTCCGCTCCCGACCGATCTCCACCCCCCCCCCCCCCCCCCACCGATCTCTGGCCGACCGACCTCCGTCCCCTCCGCCCCGACCCGCGCTCCCCCCGATCCGCGCTCCCGACCCCCCCGGGACCCCGGACCCGACGCCACCTACCTGTCAATCCGGTAAGTCTAAGCTCGAAGTCTTGGGCCTGGCCGGGCCCAGCCCGTTCAGCCTCCTTCTCCTTTCTTTCTCTCTCTCTCTCTCTCCCTTCTCTCTCTCTCTCTCTCTCTCTTCCCCCGTTCTCTCCCCCCTCCCCTCCCTCCCTCCCTCCCTCCCTTCTCTCACCCCCCCTCCCTCCCTTCTCTCACCCCCCTACCCTCCCTCCTTTCTCTCACCCCCTTCCCCTCCCTCCCTTCTCTCACCCCCCTCCTCCCTCCCTTCTCTCACCCCCCTCTTCCCTCCCTTCTCTCACCCCCCCTCCCTTCTCAACACCCTCCCCTCCCTTCTTTCTCACCCCCACTCCCCTCCCTCCCTTGTCACCCCCCCTCCCCTCCCTCCCTTGTCACCCCCCCTCCCCTCCCTCCCTTGTCACCCCCCCTCCCCTCCCTCCCTTGTCACCCCCCCTCCCCTCCCTCCCTTGTCACCCCCCCTCCCCTCCCTCCCTTGTCACCCCCCCTCCCCTCCCTCCCTTGTCACCCCCCCTCCCCTCCCTCCCTTGTCACCCCCCCTCCCCTCCCTCCCTTGTCACCCCCCCTCCCCTCCCTCCCTTGTCACCCCCCCTCCCCTCCCTCCCTTGTCACCCCCCCTCCCCTCCCTCCCTTGTCACCCCCCCTCCCCTCCCTCCCTTGTCACCCCCCCTCCCCTCCCTCCCTTGTCACCCCCCCTCCCCTCCCTCCCTTGTCACCCCCCCTCCCCTCCCTCCCTTGTCACCCCCCCTCCCCTCCCCTCCCTCCCTTGTCACCCCCCCTCCCCTCCCTCCCTTGTCACCCCCTCCCCCTCTTCCCCACTACATCCCCTCTCCCCCACTCCACCACCCCTCCTCCCCCTCCCCTCCTCCCCCCCCCCTCCTCCTCCCCCCCCTCCCCTCCTCCCCCCCCTCCCCTCCTCCCCTCCTCCCCCTCCCCTCCTCCCCCCCTCCCCTCCCCTCCTCCCCCCCTCCCCTCCCCTCCTCCCCCCCTCCCCTCCCCTCCTCCCCCCCTCCCCCTCCCCTCCTCCTCCTCCCCCCCTCCCCCTCCCCTCCTCCCCCCCCCCTCCTCCCCTCCACCCCTCGCTGTCAGAAACACAGACACTGACAGACAGAGAGTGAGAGACACAGACAGACAGACAGACAGAGAGAGAGATAGAGACACTGACAGAGACACACTGGGGATGGGGTGGGTGCATCCCAGCATGCTGTTGGAGGGCTCCCGGTGCTGCAGTCGGTAAGTAGAAAATGTTTAATTTATTGATTTAAAAAAAAATTATTTCTTATTAATTTTTTTTGATTGATTTATTGGTTGATTTATTGATGTTTTTATCATTTATTATTGATGATGGCTCTTTATTTGTAAAACTGAAGTGTTTAATGTTTGTAATCTTCCCTTTAAACCCCCCTCCCCCCATTCCCTACGCCTGATTTGTAACCTACGCCTGATTTTCGAAAGTGTAGACAAGGTTTTTTCGAGCGTACAAAAACCTTCACTTACTCCATTCTAAGTTAGTTTGGAGTAAGTTTTCACTGCCGAAACTTTGAAAACAGGCGTAAGTGGCCGGACACGCCCCCTTTTGAAAAAAAAATTCTGTTCCAAAGTGAAACTGTTCTAACTGACTAGAACTGGAGCAAACTAAATGCCGAGAATTTGAATTTCTAAGATACTCCGTTCCACACCAGTTGCTCCAAAAAATCAGGAGCAACTGAGGCCGAAACTTGGGCCCAAAGAATTGGCATATAATTAGCAAAAGAATTTCAACATAGATAGGTGTGAGGTATTACATTTTGGTAAGAAAAGTAAGCAGGTCACGTATTACTTGGAAAATAAGAATCTAAATTGGGTAGAGGAGCAAAGGGATCTGAGAGTACAAATACACAAATTACTCAAAGCTGTAATGCAGGTCAGTAAGTCCATAACAAAAGCAAGCCAAGCACTTGGGTTTATTTCTAGAGGGATAGAATTGAAAAGTAGAGAAGTTATGCTAAACATGTGTCAAACCTTGGTTAGCCCACACTTGGATTACTGTGTGCAATTCTGGTCGCCATATTATAAAAAGGATAAAGAGGAACTGGAGAGGGTGCAAAATTGATTTACAAGGATGGTAGCAGAACTGCGACATTTTACCTATCAGGAAAAGATTAACAGGCTGGTCTATTTTTCTCTTGAAAAGAGAAGGCTGAGGGTGACCTAATAGAGGTCTTTAAAATTATGAAAGATTTTGATAGAGAGGACACAGAAAGAGAGTTTTCACTTGTGGGGAAGAACAAAACTAGAGGCCATCAATATAAGATAGTCACCAATAAATAAAATGGGGGATTCTGAAGAAACTTCTTCACCCAGAGAGTGGTGCTGCCCAGAATCGGCGTGCAAAACCCATTTTTGCGCCGGGCCGTCTTTCCCACATTTTTCCATGAAACTTCCGTTTAAAATACCGTCAGGATCTTCGTGGTCCTTTGGACGGTACTTAGGCGGAACTTAGCTTTCACCAAACTCGAGCACTATGTATTCCCTTGAGGTTAAAAAATCTAATTAAGGATTTAAAAATGATAACGGGATTCCAAAGAGTAGATACAGATAAACTATTTCCTCTGGTAGGAGAATCCAAAACAGGCGGGTATAATCTTAACATTAGAGCTCGGCCATTTAGGAGTGTAATCAGGAAACACCTTTTCAAACAAAGAGTAGTGGAAATCTGGAACTCGTTGCCCCAAGACGGTGTGGATACTGGGTCAATTGGAATTTTCAAGACTGAGATAGATTTTTGTTGGGTAAGGGTATCAAGCATTATGGAATAAAGGCAAGGAAATGGAGTTTATCAACCATGATCTAACTCTACAGTGGAATAGGCTTCGGGGGCTGAATGGCCAACTCCTGTTACATTTCAAAGACTTGCTTCAGTACTTTTTAATGGAACCCACTACTTGTTGAAACCAATAGAAATAGAACAATTGTGTCAGTGTGGGTGATGTCAAGGCTATGATATGCAGTCAAAATATTACAGCACTGATTTCAGGAATAATTGCCATATTTAGAAAAGACAGTGTATTATCATTAGAATTCCTTTTAATAATCAAGATGCTGAGATTCCTTCAGTTGATCATGTTCAAGGAAAAGTCAACATGAGTACATTTTGTACTCACTCCAATTTTCAGTAAAGTTATTGACAGAGAAACTACAGCTATTGAGGGAGTGCAGCGAAGGTTCACCAGACTGATTCCCGGGATGGCGGGACTGACATATCAAGAAAGACTGGATCAACTGGGCTTGTATTCACTGGAGTTCAGAAGAATGAGAGGGGATCTCATAGAAACGTTTAAAATTCTGATGGGTTTAGACAGATTAGATGCAGGAAGAATGTTCCCGATGTTGGGGAAGTCCAGAACCAGGGGTCACAGTCTAAGGATAAGGGGTAAGCCATTTAGGACTGAGATGAGGAAAAACTTCTTCACCCAGAGAGTGATGAACCTGTGGAATTCTCTACTACAGAAAGTTGTTGAGGCCAATTCACTAAATATATTCAAAAAGGAGTTAGATGTAGTCCTTACTACTAGGGGGATCAAGGGGTATGGCGAGAAAGCAGGAATGGGGTACTGAAGTTGCATGTTCAGCCATGAACTCATTGAATGGCGGTGCAGGCTCGAAGGGCCGAATGGCCTACTCCTGCACCTATTTTCTATGTTTCTATGTTTCTATGTTAATCCCAAGCAGTGAAATAATTATGATTACTCTTGATATCCATTTGTTTCTATACATTATTTTATTTAAGTACTAGCAGACCACCCACGGTATTGCTCACTACATCAAATAATATGCTGTTTCATAATAACAGAAGCATTGTACCAACACGCAATGTATTATTTGGTGTTTAAAGTGTAGTTGGGTTTATCTAGCCTGGGTGAAGAAGGCCACAAACAGGTAATAGCTCTAACTGAGCACATCCTGAGGTCAATTGGGGGTTAATTGCTGCTGGCGAGGGAAGTTTACACATTGCTAAGTGTTTGTAAAATCTTACCTCCAAGTCAGAAGAAACCCACAAAACATGATCAGCATTTTTTAAATACTTTTGACACTGATGAGTGGATTAATGCTAAATAGAAGACGTTTTTATATATTAGTGGGTCTGCTGTGACATTGCTCTTGGTAAGTTGTAGGATATTCTGTTTTGTAATAACAGGGGTGTTATGCCATGCTTATCCCAGACAGTGGTTAGAATGTGGAACTTGCTACCACATGAGGCAAAAGCAGACATGCATTTAAGGATAAACTTAGATAAGCACATAAGGGAGAAATGAATAGAAGGTTATGTTGATGGGGTGAGATGAAATAAGTTGGGAGGACTTGTGTGTGGAATGTGAAGACCGGCATTGACTTGTTGGGTCAAATGGGCTGTTTCTGTGCTGTTAATTCTGAGTATATATCACATAATGTGACATTATCTGGATCTCATTTATGGTGAATGAATAAGTTGCATTGTCTTTTCTTTCCTAGTTTTCTGGGATTTTATGAGGATTTTGAAGATATGACAGCATATTTTCCCAGGAAAATCATAAACCAGTGATTTTAGTTATATGTCCATTTACCTCTTGATTTCCCCTCCTCACCCCCGCTGGCATTTTTAAAACCCAAGGTACGCAACTAATAGGTTTCAGGATAGAAGTGATATTGGAGTTCAGGCAGGAACAACCTCTCTGGCAGGTGAACACACATGTGGCAAAAATTTATTTGTTGTAGGTTAATGATTTGAATTCCTAACAACAGTACAAGGTACCAAATATACACAATTTCTGCTGGCGGGTGAAAGATAATTGATAAGTATCTGGGTCTTGGTTTCTATGAAACCGAGATTAACATGCTAATGTTGATTGAACGTCGAGTCTTTGGTATCAATCTGTTGACAATTAGATTATTACTGCAGCAATTCAATTTAACGCCCAGTATCCTATGTATCTTTGTTAAGTATTATCATTAGCAGCATAATGTTTTAAAGTGTTTTGTTGTGACTTATCAAGGTTGATTTTAATCCTGCCCACCCAGCAGAAAACAGGCAGGCAGCAGTTAAAATGGCTGTAGCGGCCTACTCCCTCTGATCCCGCTGACTTCCCACCAGTTGTAAGTTTATTCTGTTCTTTTGAGAAGACCTGAGGGACACCTGACAGAAGGCAGCAGGATCCTTCTTTAAATATGCAGATCAGGCTCCGATTACGCTACCTGGACCCGACTGCAATTTTAACCCAAGACCTGCGCAGGGAAGTTGTTGTAAAGTCCCTGCCAGGCCAATCATGGCTCGAAGAGGCAGGGCTAGAAGAAGGCCATTTAAATAATTTTTTTGGTTTACTTGTGGGCCAGGACGTGCAGAGGTGCTCCCCGGGACCACACAAGGAAACCTTGTGCCTCCACTGTGCCGGGCTTCAAACTACCCTGCCCCCCTTTTGAAGGTGATGCATTCACAAATTTTCGAGTGAAACATTATTTTAATTACAGTAGAAAACATATTTGATGTTGCAACATCATGGCAATGTGTCCTTTTACTGTGAATTAGAATTGTTCAAAATTACAGTGCTTTAACATTTGAAAATTCATTCTACTTTTCTAGTGACACTTTACTGACACAAAAAAAATCAAGTGGGATTTCAGTCGTGTAATACCATTGATCTGTAAAAGCTATTATTTGAATACTCCAGTTTGAGTGACCAACAATCACAGAGCAAGTATAAATATGGGCATGAAATTTTTCTCGTAATGTAAAAAGGAAGGATACCTCCTTTCCTCCATTGTTAGTGAGTCACGACAAATTGTGGGAATGTGCAACTTAGAAATTATTTTGTTGCTTGGTTATTAATTACGGAGAAAATCAGATGTTTTTCCAGTTTTTGGTAATTGGAATTTCATCTCCCCTGATCTCACAGAGCTCCAGACATTTGCAACAAAGTATGGTCTTCAAGTGTTGATTGGTGTGGAATGCAGTTCAGGGCAAAGAACAGTCATTTGTCCTTTAGCACATGAGAAACGCAGTTTGGATTGGTTGTGGCTAAATGTAATACTGATTATTATGGGCTGCCTTCTCTTCAGAGAACCAGAACACTTGCCTTCTAGTCCTTGGTTTCCTGCCGTGGAGGGGGGGTGGTCACTGGTACAAGGGTTGTCTGTTTTTTTTTTAAAAACATTTATTTTGCCTTTGGCCTATGTGCACTGTCCTGCTGTTTACTCATTCTTTCACAGATCAGGGACATAGAAACATAGAAACATAGAAAATAGGTGCAGGAGTAGGCCATTCGGCCCTTCGAGCCTGCACCGCCATTCAATGAGTTCATGGCTGAACATGCAACCGCAGTACCCCATTCCTGCTTTCTCGCCATACCCCTTGAACCCCTAGTAGTAAGGACTACATCTAACTCCTTTTTGAATATATTTAGTATAGAATAATCAATTTGTGGTTGGAACAACTGTTAAGCTAACTGGAGCACCCCTGACCAACCTCCCATGTTCTACCATCCTTAAACTTTGAAGTCATCCAAAACTCTGCTGCCCGTGTCCTAACTTGCACCGAGTCCTGTTCACTCATCACCCCTGTGCTCACTGACCTATATTGGCTCCCGGTTAAGCCGTGCCTCACTTTCAAAATTCTCATCCTTGTTTTCAAATTCCTCCATGGCCTCACCTCCCTTATCTCTGTAATCTCTGCGCTCCGCCAATTCTGACTTCTTGAGCATCAGCGCTTTTAATCGCTCCACCATTGGTGGCCATGGCTTCAGCTGCCAATGCCCTAAGCTCTGGAATTCCCTCCCTAAACCTCTCCATCTCTCTCCCTCTCTTTCATCCTTTAAGACGCTCCTTAAAACCTACCTCTTTTCTGCCCTAATATCTGCTTAAATGGCTCGGTGTAAAATTTTGTTTTGTAACACTCCTGTGAAGCGCCTTGGGACATATAAATGCAAGTTGTTGTTGTTGTTGGAGATTGCACCATGCGAACAATGGGACTAGAAAGAATTAATCTTGACAGTTGTGTAAATTCTGTACAGACTAGGACAGCGTTGGCCCTAAATTTACTAAGGAGTATGCCACTGACCGCTGACCGGAATCCGCATTTAGCTGCTGTCGACCCCCCTTTGAGAAGTTGCTATGAAGCACTGTGGATCCCAGGTACACATCGCTGTGTGTAAGCAGACCTGGGATCACGGAGGGCAGTGCTGCTTTCACTTCCTGACTCTCAGCCAGTCTGGAAAATTAGAAATCTGCGATGACGACAGCATTAAGTTTTGCAGAAAGTCAATCAAATTGCTCCCGTTGTCTCTAATTGATTGGTGAAGACCCATGCTTTAGCTTGAAGGTGTGCATGACTTTCTGCATGATATTAAACATTCAAATTTTCATTTAATAATGTGCATTGCGAATCACAAAAAAAGTGAATGATTCGTAAATGCAAATTGTAGGAATTTTGATCATTACTGACTTTTAAAAAAACAACTCATTAAATAAGAAGGACCGCTACGTTTAACAAGTATGAAGTAAATCTATCTTGTTACAGATGCTGCATGCATTCAGATAAAGAGCCTTAAATGTTGTTTTTTTACCATTACCATTTTTTCCTCCTCTGACCCTATTTGCTGGTACACTCTTATGTTTGTACGCTCTGTCTCTTCCTGTCACACTCTGGTTAGCATTACCCATATTGCTACCCTGCACTATTGCCTTGTCCTTCCTCTAACTTTTGAAATTTCCCCTTACCTGATCCACCCAATTTTTTAGTTTAAAAAATATGCAGCAGAGCCTGCTGCACGGCATAAGGGAGGGAGATGGGGATGAGAAAATTATACAATTTTGAGGTAGGTTTATGTTACAGCCCATAAAAAGCATCCTAATCGAGTTTTATTGTTCCTCTCCAGAGGCCAAAAACACAATAAATTGAAGTTATTTTGATTTGCACAGTTTAACCTAAATGCGTGGATATTAAAGTAATTATTAATATTTTAGTGCACTTAAATGTTTCTGGCCTCTGGAGAGGAACAATAAAACTCAATTAGAATGCTTTTTATGGGCTGTAACATAAACCTACCTCAAAATTGTATAATTTTCTCATCCCCAAGTCCCTCCCTTATGCCGTGCAGCAGGCTCTGCTGCATATTTTTTAAACTAAAAAATGGGGGGGGGAAATCAGGTAAGGGGAAATTTCGAAAGTTAAAGAGGAAGGACAAGGCAATAGAACAGAGGAGGAAAAAATGGGAATGGTAAAAAAAACAACATTTAAGGCTCTTTATCTGAATGCATGCAGCATCTGTAACAAGATAGATGAATTGATGGCACAAATAGAAATAAATCGGTATGATCTGATAGCCATTACAGAGATGTGATTGCAAGGTGACCAAGGCTGGGAACTGAATAGTCAGGGGTACTTGTCATTTCAGAAGGATAGGCAGAAAGGAAAAGGAGGTTGGGTAGTTCTATTAATAAAGGATAATATCAGTACATTCGTGAGAAATGATCTTGGCTCAGAAGATCAAGATGTAGAATCAGTTTGGGTGGAGATAAGAAATAGCAAGAAAAATAAGTCACTGGTGGGAGTAGTCTATAGGCCCCCTAAGAGTAGCTACACTGTAGGACAGAGTATAAATCAAGAAATAATGGGAGCTTGTAAGAGAGGTACTGCAATAATCATGTGCAACTTTAATCTTCATATAGATTGGACAAATGAATTTGGCAAAGGTAGCCTTGAGGACGTGTTCATAGAGTGTATTCAGGACAGTTTCTTAGAACAATACATTGTAGAACCAACCAGGGAACAGGCTATTTTAAATCTGGTAATGTGTAATGAGACATGATTAATTAATGATCTCATAGTAAAGGATCCTCTAGGGAAGAGTGATCATAACATGATAGAATTTCACATTCAGTTTGAGGGTGAGAAACTTGGGTCTGAAACTAGTGTCTTAAACCTAAATAAAGGCAATTGCAAAGGTATGAAGACAGAGTTGGCTAAAGTGGACTGGGAAAATATATTAAATGGTAGGACATTAGAAAAGTAGTGGCAAACATTTAAGAAGATATTTCATGATTTTCAACAAAAATATATTCCATTGAGAAAGAAAGACTCTACAAGAAGGATGAACCATCTGTGGCTAACTAAGGAAGTTAAGGAGGGTATCAAATTGAAAGAAAAGGTTGCGAAGATCAATGGTAGGCTAGAAGATTGGGAAAAATTTAGAAACCAACAAAGGATCGGAACCAACGTCCTAGGGGGAGTGTTTGCTAGTGCTAATATGGCAGGGGGATGGGAATCTATGCAGGGAGATAGAGGGAAGTAAAATGGGGGCAGAAGCAAAAGGTAGAAAGGAGATAAGGAAACGTGGAGGGCAGAGAAATCAAAGGCAAAAATCTAAAAGGGCCACATTACAACATAATTCTAAAAGGACAAAGAGTGTTAAAAAAACAGGCCTAAAGGCTCTGTGTCTCAATGCAAAGAGCATTCGTAATAAGGAAGATGAATTAACTGCGCAGATAGCTGTTACCGGATATGATGTAATTGGGATTACGGAGACATGGCTCCAGGGTGACCAAGGCTGGGAACTCAACATCCAGGGGTATTCAATATTCAGGAAGGATAGACAGAACGGAAAAAGAGGTGGGGTAGTGTTGCTGGTTTAAGAGGAAATTAACGCAATAGTAAGGAAGGACATTAGCTAGGATGATATGGAATCTGTATGGGTAGAGCTGCAGAACACCAAAGGGCAGAAAACGTTAGTGGGAGTTGTGTACAGACCACCAAACAGTAGTAGTGAGGTTGTGGATGGCATCAAACAGGAAATTAGAGATGCGTGCAATAAAGGTACAGCAGTTATCATGAGTGACTTTAATCTACATATTGATTGGGCTAACCAAACTGGTAGCAATATGGTGGAGGAGGATTTCCTGGAGTGTATAAGGGATGGTTTTCTAGACCAATACATCAAGGAACCAACTAGAGAGCTGGCCATCCTAGACTGGGTGTTGTGTAATGAGAGAGGATTAATTAGTAATCTTGTTGTGCGAAGCCCCTTGGGAAAGAGTGACCATAATATGGTAGAATTCTTCATTAAGATGGAGAGTGACACAGTTAATTCAGAGACTAGGGTCCTGAACGTAAAGAAAGGTAACTTCGATGGTATGAGATGTGAATTGGCTAGGATAGACTGGCAAATGATACTTAAAGGGTTGATGGTGGATAGGCAATGGCAGACATTTAAAGATCACATGGATGAACTTCAACAATTGTACATCCCTGTGTGGTGTAAAAATAAAACGGGGAAGTTGGGTCAACCGTGGCTAACAAGGGAAATTAGGGATAGTGTTAAATCCAAGAAAGAGGCATATAAATTGGCCAGAAAAAGCAGCAAACCTGAGGACTGGGAAAAATTTAGAATTCAGCAGAGGAGGACAAAAGGTTTAATTAGGAGGGGGAAAATCGAGCATGAGAGTAAGCTTGCAGGGAACATAAAAACTGACTGCAAAAGCTTATACAGATATGTGAAGAGAAAAAGATTAGTGAAGACAAATGTAGATCCCTTGCAGTCAGAATCAGGTGAATTTGTATGGGGAACAAAGAAATGGCAGATCAATTGAATAAATACTTTGATTCTGTCTTCACTAAGGAAGACACAAATAACCTTCTGGGGACCGAGGGTCTAGCAAGAAGGAGGAACTGAAGGAAATCCTTATTAGTCAGGAAATTGTGTCAGGGAAATTGATGGGACTGAAGGCCGCTAAATCCCCAGGACCTGATAGTCTGCATCCCAGAGTACTTAAGGAAGTGACCCTAGAAATAGTGGATGCATTGGTGGTCATTTTCCAACATTCTATGCACTCTGGATCAGTTCCTATGGATTGGAGGTTAGCTAATGTAACCCCACTTTTTAAAAAAGGAGGGAGAGAGAAAACAGGAAATTATAGACCGGTTAGCCTGAAATCAATAGTGGGGAAAATGTTAGAATCAATTATTAAAGATGTAATAGCAACGCATTTGGAAAGCAGTGACAGGATCGGTCCAAGTCAGCATGGATTTATGAAAGGGAAATCATGCTTGACAAATCTTCTAGAATTTTTTGAGGATGTAACTAGCAGAGTGGACAAGGGAGAACCAGTGGATGTGGTGTATTTGGACTTTGAAAAGGTTTTTTGACAAGGTCCCACACAAGAGATTAATGTGCAAAATTAAAGCACATGTTACTGGGGGTAATGTAGTGACATGGATAGAGAACTTGTTGGCAGACAGGAAGCAGAGTAGGAATAAACGAATCCTTTTCAGAATGGCAGGCAGTGACTAGTGGGGTACCGCAAGGTTCAGTGCTGGGACCCCAGCTATTGAAAATATACATTAATGATTTAGACAAAGGAATTGAATGTAATATCTCCAAGTTTGCAGATGACACTAAACTGGGTGGCTGTATGAGCTGCGAGGAGGATGCTAAGGGGCTGCAGGCTGACTTGGACAGGTTAGGTGCATGGGCAAATGCATGGCAGATGCAGTATAATGTAGATAAGTGTGAGATTATCCACTTTGGTGGCAAAAACAGGAAGGCAGAATATTATCTGAATGATGACAGATAAGGAAATGGGGAGGTGCAATGAGACCTGGGTGTCATGGTACATCAGTCATTGAAAATTAGCATGCAGGTACAGCAGGCGGTGAAGAAGGCAAATGGCATGTTGGCCTTCATAGCAAGAAGATTTGAGTATAGGAGCAGGGAGGTCTTATTGCAGTTTTACAGGGCCTTGGTGAGGCCACACCTTGAATATTGTGTACAGTTTTGGTCTCCTAATCTGAGGAAGGGCATTCTTGCTATTGAGGGACGCAGTGAAGGTTCACCAGACTGATTCCCGGAATGGCAGGACTGATATATGAAGAAAGACTGGATCAACTAGGCTTATATTCACTGGAATTTAGAAGAATGACAGGGGATCTCATAGAAACATGTAAAATTCTGACAGGATTGGACAGGTTAGATGCAGGAAGAATGTTCCCGATGTTGGGGAATTCCAGAACCAGGGGTCACAGTCGAAGGGTAATGGATAAGACATTTAGGACCGAGATGAGGAGAAACTTCTTCACTCAGAGAATTGTGAACCTGTGGATTTCTCTACCACAGAAAGTTGTTGAAGCCAGTTCATTAGATATATTCAAAAGGGAGTTAGATGTGGCCCTTATGGCTAAAGGGATCGAGGGATACGGAGAGAAAGCAGGAAAGGGGTACTGAAGTTGCATGATCAGCCATGATCTTATTGAATGGTGGTGCGGGCTCGAAGGGCCGAATGGCCTACTCCTGCACCTATTTTCTATGTTTCTAAGAGGGAGAAAATAGATTGTGAGAGTAAACTAGCAAGAATTATAAAAACAGACAGTAAGAGCTTCTAACAAAGTAAATTAAAAGGGAAGAGAGTAGCTAAAGTAAATGTTGGTCCCTTAGGGGATGAGACTGCGGAATTAATAATGGAAAACAAGGAAATGGCAGAGACTTTGAACAAATATTATGTATCTGGCTTCATGGTAGAAGTCACTAAACGCATCCCAATAATAGTATAAAATCAGGGGGCAAAAGGGAAGGATGAAATTAAAACAATCACTATCACTAGAGAAAAACTACTAGGCAACCTAATGGGACTAAAAGCTGACAAGTCCCAACCTGATGGCCTGAATCCTAGGGTCTTAAAAGAAGTGGCTGCAGAGATAGTGGATGCATTGGTTGTAAACTTCCAAAATTCCCTAGATTCTGGAAAGGTCCCAGTGGATTGGAAAACCGCAAATGTAACGTCCCTATTGAAGAAAGGGGGGAGACAGAAAGCAGGAAACTATAGGCCAGTTAGCCTAACATCAGTCATTGGAAAAATGCTGGAATCTATTATTAAGGAAGTAGTAGCAGGGCATTTAGAAAATCATAATACAATCAACATGGTTTTATTAAAGGGAAATCATGTTGGACAAATTTATTAGTGTTCTTTGAAGAAGTAACGAGCAGGGTGGATAAAGCGGAACCAGTAGATGTAGTATATTTGGATTTCCAAAAGGCATTCGATAAGGTGCCACACAAAAGTTTACTGCACAAGATAAAAGCTCACAGGGTTGGTTGGATAGAGGATTGCCTAACTAACAGAAAACAGAGAGTCAGGATAAATAGGTATTTTTCAGGTTGTTAAGCTGTAACAAGTCGGGTGCCACAGGAATCAGTGCTGGGGCCTCAACTATTTACAATCTATATTAATGACTTGGATGAAGGGACCTAGTGTATTGTAGCCAAATTTGTTGATGATACAAAGATAGGTGGGAAAGCAAATTTTGAGGATAACACAAATGGGCCAAAGTTCACCACTGCTGGAAAGCTGCCGCACATACTGCCGTGTCATATGAGGTGCCCTCTTTGGTGAAATTCAGTTCTTTAGCAATTTTTTTGGAGCAGACCGG
The DNA here is from genome assembly GCF_044704955.1 of Pristiophorus japonicus. Taxonomy (NCBI): domain Eukaryota; kingdom Metazoa; phylum Chordata; class Chondrichthyes; family Pristiophoridae; genus Pristiophorus; species Pristiophorus japonicus. The sequence continues at coordinate 222,762,803 of NC_091982.1, forward strand.
AAGTCGGTAATAATGGTGGTGCAAGTGTGGTGGTAACTACTCTAGAAATGTGGACGGGACGGAGTCTCTGCCGCTGTCAGTCAGTGGCGGAGCGGTGCTAACATCAGTGCACATTTGCGTCACCCCGCCTCCTCTCATTTAAAAGTGAGAGAGCCAGCAATTATTTAGCTTCTGTCCACTGGACCACCAGGGAGGGTTTCGGCTGGGCCAGCGGCCTTTGATGATGCACTTAGGAGGGTCGACAACAGTGGGGCAGAAGTGGGGACCGCCACAAAAAACCCCCAAGCTGAATTTCACTGGTGGCGGCCATTGGACCGAAAGTCAGAGGCCGCTCGACTCCACCACCTGGTCGCCGCTTTCTGATGGTAAGTGGCCTTTTTGGGGAGCTGAATTTCAGCCCCAAAAAGTTTTCAAAGGGATATAGCTAGGTTAAGTGAGTGGGCAAAATTTTGGCAGATGGAGTATAATGTGGGAAAATGTGAGGTTATCCACTTTGGTAGGAAGAATAGAAAAGCCAAAATATTATTTAAATGGAGAGAGACTACAGAATGCTGCAGTACAGAGGGATCTGGGGGTCCTTGTACATGAAACACACAAAGTTAGCATGCAGGTACAGAAAGTAATTAGGAAGGCAAATGGAATGTTGGCCTTTATTGCAAGGGGGATGGAGTACAAAAGTAGGGAAGTCTTGATACAACTGTACAGGTCATTGGTGAGACCACACCGAGAGTGCTGCATACAGTTTCTGTCTCCAAAACTGCATTGGAGGCAGTTCAGATGAAAGGGTTGTCTTGTGAGGAGAGCTTGAACAGGTTGGGCCTGTGCTCATTGGAGTTTAGAAGAAGATCTTATTGAAACACATAAAATTCTGAGAGAGCTTGAAGGGTAGATGCTAAGAGGATGTTTCCCTTCGTGGAAGAATCTAGAACTAGAGGGTCGCCCATTTAAGACAGAGATGAGGAAGAATTTCTTCTCTTAGAGGGTTGTGAATCTTTGGAATTCTCTATCCCAGAGAGCTGTGGAGGCTGGGTCATTGAATACACTCAAGGGTGAGATAGACAGATTCTTGAACTATGGGGGAGTCAAGGGTTATGGGAACAGGCAGGAAAGTGGAGTTAAGGCCAACATCCGATCAGCCATGATCTTATTGGACGGCGGAGCAGGCTCGAGGAGCCGTATCGCCTACTCCTGCTCCTAATTTTTATGTTCTTATATTTGCACCAGCCATAAAATTTTCAGGGTAATTAATGCTCAGAAGGTGGGCAATCAGTACCATTTGAATGAGGATTTGACAGTCGCAGCGGATCATCTGTCTATTTGGAACTTGACAGATCACAAGTTTGGGATTTAGCGCATGCAGAAATCCCAAACTTGCGGTCAATTTCAAAGGCGGTATAATGGCATACTCTGAGAGTACGCTGTCATACCGACCGCACATTCAGGGCCAATATTTTTAAAGGGAGGAGAAAGTGAGGGGTTATATTTGTAATTAACCATGGGTTCTGTTCTTCCATAAGCACTAAATACTATGGGGAAAAATGTCTATTAGACCGATCTCCTGTTCAGCTTATATTCAGATATATAATTCAGTTTATATTTGCCTCTCAACAGTACTGTTGATGTGATGGCTAACAGATGCCAGATGCTTCCCCACTAGGGTGGGGGTAGGGGCGGGGGGGGTGGATAAATCAAGGTCTGAGTTACCTCAGGTCACGATTTAATAACTGACTTTTCTTCAACATTAACAGAGGCTTAGCAGCTGCACACCTGTGCCCCTCAGCATGAGTATGGTGGCTGCACTTAGCATTCTAAGGAGAAGGAGAAAAAAGTATGTGTATACATAAATCTAGATATACGCAGGCAAATCATAAAAATAGAAATAGAAATTCTAGCCTAAAAATTTGATGGTGATACGTGACTAATGTGCGCCACTCGTCATATTGTTATAGGCATCAGAAGGTTCACTGGGTTGATTCCGAAGATGAGGAGGTTGACTTGTGAAGATAGGTTGAGTAGGTTGAGACTGTACTCATTGGAGTTCAGAAGAATGAGAGGTGATCTTATCGAAATATATAAGAAAATGAGGGGGCTCGACAAGGTGGATGCAGAGAAGATATTTCCACTCAGAGGGGAAACTAAAACTAGGGGACATAGTCTCAGAATAAGCAGCTGCCCATTTAAAACTGAGATGAGGAGGAATTTCTTCTCTCAGAGAATCTATGGAATTCTCTGCCCCAGAAAGCTGTGAAGGCTGGGTCATTGAATATATTTAGGGCGGAGATAGACAGATTTTTGAGCGATAAGGGAATAAAGGGTTACGCGAAGCGGGCAGGGAAGTGGAGCTGAGCCCATGATCAGATCAGCCATGATCTTATTAAATGACGGAGCAGGCTCGAGGGGCCAAATGGCCTACTCCTGCTCCTATTTCTTATGTTCTTATGTTCTTAGCCCTTCAGGAACTGCACCTGAAACAGGCATTGTTCCCTTTGCACCTGCAGATCAGGGGCATAATGATTGATGTCCCTTTTAGCAGATTGGTTTGCCCTGCATGCAGGTGGCCCTGGGCTGGCTGCGTTCAGCAAATAAGGTTCTCCATGCTGCCTAACCAAAGTGGTAGGTTGTGTAAAATATACTTACCTGTATGTGAAGTTGGAAGGAGCAGGTTCTTCTGTACCTAATCAGGCATTGCACTCACCCACTCTCATTCCTCCTCCTTCTCAATTGTTCTGCTGTTTGTTTCTATATCCTTAAATCTCATTGTTGAAGGAAATACATTCCCTCAATATTTGTCTCTATTGTCACTTTCCCTCCCCTGCCCTTTTATTTTGTCTCTTCCATCCTACACATTGATTTGTTTATCTTTCAGTTTTCAGTTCCGATGCAGGGTTGTGCCAAAGCCTTAATCTGTCATTTCTCTTTACAGATGTTGAACTGTGTTTTTGAGATTTCCAGCATTTTCATTTATAGATGTATATATCTATAATTGTTAAAATGCTATGATCTGGCTGCTGTTCCAGTCAACTTTTCCATTTTGTGTTTCCCAGCTCCTCTGTCGGGACTAGAGAAATGCAAATGCTCTAACTAATTCTAAGTGTCTGTTTCCCGAGTTACAATCAGTTTTGTCATTTAACTGTAACTGATATAAGTATATTATAAAAATAAGGACATCATATATGACTTGAAAATGGTGACTGAATTATTTCTGCAAGTGATGCCCTTTGACCCCTTCCCTGGACACAACACCACGGCAGATTGAATGGTATAGATGTAATTTTTATATATCAATGATATAAAAACTACAAAATAATACATTTTTAAGACAACCACTGGAGTGTCCTGCTTCGATGACCAGTTTACAAATGTTGCTTTGCACTTTATTAGTCAATTCAATAATAAATGCCTCGATGTTCTTCAGGTGGAAAGTGCATTGCGTAATTTTCCAGTGCCTTGTACATGATGGTCTAAGGCTTACATCAGATATACAGCACAGAGACAGGCCATTCGGCCCAACCAGTCCATGCCGGTGTTCATGCTCCACTTGAGCTTCCTCCCATCTTTCCTCATCTAAGAAGAAAGAACTTGCATTTATATAGCGCCTTTCATATCCTCAGGATGTCCCAAGCAAGTAGCAGCCAATGAAGTTCTATTTTGAAATGTAACCACTGTTGTAATATAGGAAAGACAGCAACCAATTTTCACACAGCAAGGTTCCACCAACAGAAATTAAATAAATGACCAGATCATCTGTTTTCGTGATGTTGGTTGAGGGATAAATGTTGGCCAGGACAACAGGAGAACAACCCTGCTCTTCTTCAAAATAGTCCTGTTGCATCTTTCACGTCCATCTGAGAGGGCCGACGGGTCCTTGGTTTAACATCTCACCTCCAACAGTGCAGTACGCTCAGTACCGCACTGAAGTGCCAGTCTAGATTATGTGCTGAATTCTCTGGCGTGGGCTGACACCTTGTAGTGATGTAGTGAAAATGGTTCTGTCACTAATAGTAATGCTCTTAGAATAAAACAATCAGGGGTGGGATGATGGAACTGTTGACCTGTCTCCTGATTTCCCTGTTGTTAAATGTCAGCTACAATAATACAGTGCCTCTGCAATTAAAAAAAATAATTTGGAAAAACTTCCTTAGCTCATGAACATAACTGGAGTCTCATCCTCCGTATGACAAGACTGCAGCTGTGTGTACAAATAATATGTTGGAAATCCAGCAAAGGTACTTCCCTCCTCATTTATGGTTTAATTACAATCTCCACTGTTTCCTTATCGCCCACAGCGATTTCACTTCTGCCACAAAAACTGCCGTGAAGCCATGAGGTGGTTATTTGCATCAGTTTGCCAGTTACAGCAGTGGAATAATATGCATCAAACAGTCATCAAACGATTACCAGTTACCGCCTGATGGTAGTAATTTCTACGAGAAGACCAGAGACAAAACTGAGAGTGCAATCATCAAATGAGCAAGGGAAGAACTTAAACAAGCCTGCCTACTCCCCTGCATTTGGTGTCAGATTCAAGTGAGATCCTATCTCCCATCTTCCCAGCTCAGGGTTGTGATCTCCAATGTGTAAGAAAGAACAAGAATGAACTTACATTTATATAGTGCCTGATGCGACCTCAGGATGTTCCAAAGCGCTTTACAGACAATGAAATACTTTTGAAGAGGAGTAACTGTTGTAATGTTAGGACTGTAACGATGACTTTAAGGCATTTCTCTTGCTTTAACTGTTTGGGAAAGTAAGAAAAAATAAGAATGCTATGGGGATGTATCTATCTCAGCATTCATAGTGATAGTGAAAGCCCTCAATTTAAACTGGCAGGTCCAATAGCGTTAGTAGAGGGATTTCACTACTGTTATCAACACTTAGATATCCTTTTCTCCAGAACTGTGCCTTGCTTCCTCTTGCTTTTCAATCTCAGCTAAGTAGGCTGTAATGAAAGGAGGAGAAAGATAAGGAGGTTAAGGGAGAGAAGAATATATTAAAGCCACTTGGCTGTCCCCTGTGGCCCATACAACAGATGCAGCTCGCTGCTTTTAACCATGTTGATGTTATTGGTATGGTTAAGCACCTCAGGTATATGGTTCACAATTGATAATCACACCTATCCTTTCTCCAATATTAATTGCTCCTCTCAAGTACCAAAATACAGCATTGTGCATATCATCTTTTATTGAAGAAAAGCAATTGTGGGGAAATCAAATTATACATTTGCTTTACAGAAGCAGTAATAACTGGTCTGGTCATTGCCAATTGTTTGTTATTGTGATTTTGTTGCACAGCAGACTGGATGACATGCAATCTGCTGATTGCCAGTAGCTATAGCAGCCACACTAAATGACAGATGACTCATCCCTTCTCCATTGTTCTTTATCAATATCAAGCAAATATCAGCATGCAAGCAAACCCATAGCAACTGACCTCCAAGGAATAAAATATGATACTGTCTAGAATTTGTGGCCTTTGTAGAAAGAGTAATGAGATGTGAATTGTCATTCTGATTAGCCTTGAGTATTTTAGTAAATGCAATTTGATTCATACACACCCCCAAAAAAGATAATCAATTGAACAGCGCAGACAATTTGAAGCCTTGGAATTTTTTTTTAAAGTTTTAATCTTATACCTATAGTCCCTCACTCTACATCTCTCACTCACTGTTTTATACTATCACAGTCAAAATTGCGGCCAGAGTATTTTTTTTTAATTGGAGTCAACTTCAAGGAGCCCCCTTAAAGGAAGGCACCACTAACAGAGAAACAGACAGCCTGTCTAAATTAAAACACGTGGCCGTGCTAATTTAGAAATAAACAAATTGGTGTCCTGCAGTTCCCACTGGCAGCTCATAGAACGCTTCAAGCATACTGATGGATACCACATGATCATACGCCATGGTCACCCAAGCGTGGAACGTGGATAAGCTGTCAGAGAGACTCTCCCTGGTAACCTTGTGCATCTGGGAGCTGTGAACGGTGGATGCCTCCAGGTCCTGGTGCAGAGCCCTACCAGGCAGCCCTCTAACCTGCTTGTTCTGCAGTGACCAAAGATGAACAGTATGTGGAGAAGTGCGTCCAGAATTTGAGCTTCAGCTAGTTCCACTGCTGTTCCTCCACATGCATGAGTACATGAGAAGTGGTTTTGTCCCTGCTGCAGAATAGACATGTGGCCTGGACATCTATAAAGTGGCTCAGGACTGATTTGAGGGCATTGCATTGTGCATCCTAGGTTTCAGTGGTGCTGGAAGACCTCTCAAATGCAAGACCTTCCATTGTGGATGCTTGCACATACCAGTTATGAAGTGCTGTTGTCCAGATTAACACAAAATGCCACTTTAGGATGTTGGCTGGATTAGTCTGCTTTATATCAGCTGAGCTGGTTTCTAGTTTCTTTGGAGCGACATTTTATTTGGAGGCAAACGTTCTGTGGATTCACACCTCATTTAGTTAATTTGCACCATTTTGTTGCTATATTGGAATTCAAAACAGCTGTGAGTTCAGACCGGAGCAGACGTCAGTGTGAGTGCCAAATAATAAAGCATGTTCAGTACTTGTGACTGAATCTCAAGGCAATAATAAGTAATAGAAATATAGGGCCCAAGTTTCCACACGCGCCTAGAACGGCGCAGTCCCAACCTGGACGCCCGTTTTTCGCGCCACAAAGTGCGCCTAAAAAAATCCTCGGTATTCTCCACCTCCCTGCAGGTCCTCTGGCCCTCAGCGCAGCGCAGCACGAGCTGTGGGGGGCGGAGCCAGGTCCCTGCGCTGAAAACAGTGCCGGGACCTCTGCACATGCACGCAAGTGCAGTAGCTCCAGGCGCCGAACTGTGTGGGAGGGGCCCGAAGCACGCAACCCCTAGCCCTAGCGCAATGGCCTCACTGGAGCTGCGTGAATAGGGTTCCTCCCGCGGCCAGCTCCTGCTTCCCCCCCGCCCCCGACCAGACCCGACACCCGCTCCCCCCTGCCTCCGGACCAGACCCGACACCCGCTCCCCCGCGCCCCCCCCCCACCCGACTGACCCGACCCGACCCGCGCTCCCGCCCCCCGACCCGACTCCCGCTTCCGGACTGGATCCGACCTGACCTCCTCCCCCCCTCCCTCTCCCTCCCTCCCTCTCTCTCCCTCTCTCCCTCTCTCTCTCTCTCTCCCTTTCTCCCTCCCTCTCTCTCCCTCCCTCTCTCTCCCTCCCTCTCTCTCCCTCCCTCTCTCTCCCTCTCTCTCTCTCTCCCTCCCTCCCTCTCTCTCTCTCTCTCTCTCTCCCGCCCCCCCCTCCCTCTCTCTCTCTCTCTCCCCCCCTCCCTCTCTCTCTCTCTCTCTCTCCCCCCTCCCTCTCTCTCTCCCCCCCTCCCTCTCTCTCTCTCTCCCCCCTCCCTCTCTCTCTCTCCCCCCCTCCCTCTCTCTCTCTCCCCCCTCCCTCTCTCTCTCTCTCTCTCTCTCTCTCTCTCCCTCCCGAACCTTCCCGACCCAACCCAACCCAACGCCACCTACCTGTAAATCTGGTGCTGGGGACGGGCCCTGCCCGAAGTCTCGGGCCGGCCCGTTCAGCCTTTGGTCCCGAAAGGCCTGCCTGAAGCACTTTCACACAGGTAGGAAGATGGTTTATTTAATCTTTTCTTTGCTTATAAATGTTTATTCAGGTTGGATTTATTTGTATAATATTTGTATAAGTATAAATAAGGATTTATTATAGAATTTAATGACTTCCCTCCCCCCCCCCACCTCGTTCTGGACGCCTAATTTGTAAACCTGCGCCTGATTTTTTTAATGTGTAGAACAGGTTTTTTCAGTTCTACAAAAATCTTCACTTGCTCCATTCTACTTTAGTTTGGAGTACGTTTTCACTGTGGAAACTTTCAAATCAGGCGTCAGTGGCCGGACACGCCCCCTTTTGAAGAAAAAATTCTGTTCCAAAGTAGAAATGTTCTACCTGACTAGAACTGCAGAAAAAACAATGTGGAGAATTGCGATTTCTAAGATAGTCCGTTCTCCACCAGTTGCTCCTAAAAATCAGGCGCAAATCATGTGGAAACTTGGGCCCATAGAAACATAGAAAATTACAGCGCAGAAGGAGGCCATTTCGGTCCATCGTGTCTGTGCCGGCCTACAAAGAGTCGCATGGCCCTTTGTCAGCAGCCCCAAAGGTTACATACAAACCCATAAACAATGGCGGAAAGGCAAAAAGCACCCATCCCAACCAGTCCACCCCACACCACTGCAACACCCCTTATACTAAAAACATCTACACTCCACCCCAACTGGAGCCATGTGATCTCCTGGGAGAGGCAAACCCAGGTCAATTTAGTGAGAAAAAATCCAAGTGATCGAAACTAGTCCAGGAGATCACCCTGGCTGTATTCTATTCCCTGCAGTACTTATCATTATATCTGCGCCGATCAACAAAAGATCATCAAGTCGAATCCCAATTACAAGCTCTAGGTCCGTAACCCTGCAAGTTACGGCACTTTAAGTGCCCATCCAACCATTTCTTAAAAGTGGTGAGGGTTTCTGCATCCACCACTCTTCAGGGCAGCAAGTTCCAGATCCCTACACCCTCTGCGTAAAGAAGCCCCTCAATCAAATCCCCTCTAAACCTTCCACCAACCACCTTAAAACTATGCCCCCTCATAATAGCCCCCTCCACCAATGGAAATAGACCCTTACTATCCATTATGTCCAGGCCCCTCAATATTTTGTACACCTAGATGAGGTCTCCTCTCAACCTCCTCTGTTCCAATGAGAACAAACCCAGCTTATCCAATCTGTCCTCATAACTAAGATTCTCCATTCCAGGCAGCATCCTAGTAAATTTCCTTTGCACCTCTCTAGTGCAATCAGGTCCTTCCTATAATACGGCGATCAGAACTGCATGCGGTACTCCAGCTGTGGCCTAACCAAAGTATTATACAATTTAAGCATAACCTTCCTGCTCTTATATTCAATGCCTTGGCCAATAAAGTCAAGCATTCCATATGCCTTCTTAACCACCTTATCCACCTGGCCTGCTACTTTCGGGATCTGTGGACAAGCACTCACAAGTGGCCTACGGCTTAATGTGTATACCCTTTCCTTATTAGCCCTCCCAAAGTGCATCACCTCACATTTCTCTGAATTAAATTCCATTTGCCACTGCTCTGCCCACCTGACTAGTAGATTGATATTCTCCTGCAGCCCATGACTTTTCTCTTCATTATCAACGACACAGCCAATTTTAGTGTCATCTGCAAACTTCTTAATCATACTCTCTATATTCAAATCTAAATCATTGATATATACCACAAAAAGCAAGGGACCTAGTACTGAGCCCTGCGGAACCCCACTGGAAACATCCTGTATGTCACAAAAACATACATTAATCATTAGCCTTTGCTTCCTACCTCCAACTTGCCACTTTGCCCTGGATCCCATGGGCTTTAACCTTCATGACCAGTCTACCATGCTGGACTTTATCAAAAGCCTTGCTAAAGTCTATATATACTACATCGTACGCACGACCCTCATCGACCCTCTTGGTTACCTCCTCAAAAAATTCAATCAGGTTAGTCAAACACGAACTTCCCTTAACAAATCCGTGCTGATTGTCCCTAATTAATCCTTGCCTATCCAAATGCAGATTTATCCTGTCTTTCAGGATTTTTTCCAATAATTTTCCCACCACTGACGTTAGGCTGACAGGCCTGTAATTACTCAGCCTATCCCTTTTTCCCTTCTTAAACAAGGGCACTACATTAGCAGTCCTCCAATTCTTCGGCACCTGCCCATATGCAAAGAGGACTGGAAAATAGTGGTCACGGCCTCTGCTATTTCCTAGTTTACTTCGCTCAACAACCTGGAATGCATTTCATCCAGGCCTGGGGACTTTCAAAGCTGCTAAACCCCTTAATACTTCCTCTCTCGCTATATTTAATTTCATCCAGAATATCACACTCCTCCTCTATAGCAGTATCTGCATTACCTCTTTCCGTTGTGAAAACAGATGCAAAGTATTCGTTAAGAACCCTACCAACATCTTCTGCCTCCACACAAAGATTACCCTCATGGTCTCTAATAGGCCCTACCCTTTCCTTAGTTACCCTCTTACTCTTAAATATTTTGTAGAACATCTTAGGGTTTTCCTTAATTTTACTGGCCAAGAATTTCTCAAGCTCTCTCTTAGCATTCCTAATATCCTCTTTCATTTTACCTCTTAATTTTCTACATTCCTCTAAAGATTCTAAAGTATTTAGCCATTGATATGTGACATAAGCATCCCTTTTTTTCTTAATCCTCCCCTGTAAGTCCCTAAACATCCAGGGGGCTCTAGAATTATTTTTCCCAGCCTTTAAGGGCACATGTTTGGCCCGAACCTTTCGGATCTCCTCCTTGAATGCCTCCCACTGTTCCGACACCGATTTACCCACAAGTAGCTGTTTCCAGTCCACTATGGCCAAATCACTCCTTAACTTAGCAAAATTAGCTTTTCCCCAATTCGGAACTTTTATTCCAGACCTATTCTTGTCTTTAACCAACTTGAATCTGACTGAATTATGGTCACTGGCACCCAAATGCTCCCGCACTAATACCCCTTCAACCTGCCCAGCTTCATTCCCCAAAACTAAATCCAAGACCGCCCCCTCTCGTGTTGGGCTTGCTTCATACTGACTAAAAAAGTTCTCTTGAATGCATTTCAAGAAATCCGCAACCTCTATACCCTTCACACTAAATTTGTCCCAATCAATATTTGGATAGTTAAAATCCCCTACTATTACTACCCTACGGTTTTTAGACTTCACAGCAAGTTACCTACATATTTTCTCCTCTATCTCCCTCCCACTGTTTGGGAGTCTATAATACACTCCCAGCAGTGTGATCGCCCCTTTTTTATTTTTCAATTCAATCCATATGGCCTCAGTTGATGATTCCTCTAACATATCATCCCTCCTCACCGCTGTAATAGTTTCTTTAATCAGTACCGCAACCCTTTCCCCCACCACTTTTTACCCCCCTCTCTAGCTTGTCTAAAAATCCTGTAGCCAGGAATACTGATCTGCCAAACCTGTCCCTCTTTCAGCCATGTTTCTGTAATGGGCTATAATGTCATACTCCCAAGTGTATACCTGTGCTCTTAGCTCATCCGCCTTATTCGCTATACTCCTTGCATTAAAATATATACCATTCAGCACAGGAAGACCTCCTTGCTTACTACATACTAAGCCCTGTTTCCTCTGTCTTACAGATTCACTTTCTAGATTCTTGCTATCCAACTTCTGCTTTGCTTCCTTCCCTTTTGAATTCATTCTCAGGTTCCCATACCCTGCCAAGTTAGTTTAAACTCTTCCCAACAGCACTAGCAAAACTCCCCACGAGGATATTGGTCCCGGCGCTGTTGAGGTGCAACCCGTCCGGTTTGTACAGGTCCCATCTCCCCCAGAAGCAGTCCCAATGCCTCAAGAATTTAATCCCTCCATCCTACACCAATTTTCCAGCCACGTGTTCATCCTCTCTATCCTTCTATTCTTATACTCATTAGCACGTGGCACAGGTAGTAACCCAGAGATTACTATCTTTGAGGTCCTACCCTTTCATTTTCTTCCTAGCTCCATAAATTCTTCCTGTAGGACATCATCCCTCATTTTACCTATGTCATTCATCCCAATATGACCATGACCTCTATCTATTTACCCTCCCTCCTGCAGGATGCCCTGCGTCCGCTCTGTGACATCCTTGACCCTGGCACCAGGGAGGCACAAAACCATTCGGGAGTCACGTCTGTGGCCGCAGAAATGCCTGTCTGTTCCCCTAACTATAGAATCCCCTATCACTAGGGCTCTTTTGTTCTTCGTCCCTCCCTCCTTTGCAGCTGAGCCACCCGTGGTGCCTTGGAATTGGCTCTGGCTGCACTCCCCAGAGGCACCATCATCCTTACTGATACTCAGAATTGAATATTGGTTTGAAAGCGAGATGGACTCACGGGGGTCTCCTGCGCTACCTGCCTAGCACACTTACTACGTCTGGTGGTCACCCACTTCCCCTCCACCTGCACGTCTTTAAGCTGCGGGGTAACCACCTCCAGAAATGTGCTATCCACGTAATTCTCAGCCTCACGGATGCACCTTATTGACTCCACCTGCTGCTCCAGCTCCGAAATGCAAAGCTCGAACAGTTGAAGCTGGAGATACCTCCTGCACACATGGTTGTCTAGGCTGCGCGGAGCGTCCAGGACTTCCCACATGCCGCAGGATGTGCACTCCACGGGGCTGAGCTGCACTGCCAATGGAAGAGTAAATAGTTTGAACTGGTTGTGACACTGCACACATCAAATCGGTTGCCACAAGGAAAGTTGTGTAGAAAGAAATGCTTCATTTTGACTGCTGGGCTGAATGTTCCTCCAAACATACGGTAGGAAATTGGATTACCCAGAGAGTCAGACCATGAAAAATAATACATTGATTTCTTACATTTTCAGGTTGATAATTTGCAATTTCTGCTACTTAATAGTTGTAATGTTGTTTTTTACTCTTTCCTTCCCTTGTGGCTACATCTACAACCCAAATATCATGTGTTTACAACTTTAATTTCATTTGCATCATTGGCGTTTCCTTCATTACAACAGTGACTACACTCCAAAAGCACTTCATTGGCTGCAAAGCGCTTTGAGTCCGGAGTTCGTGAAAGGCGCTATATAAATCCAAGTCTTTCTTTCTTTTATCTTATTAAAATGGAATTATTCCCTAGGATTGCAACAGACCAAGTTTTGAAACAAATTCTTAAAACAAGTGTATGCTGTAAATGTCTAGTAAGGCTTTGAAATTCTGCCTGGGTCTTGAATCCTTCAAGTACACTTTATCATAGCAACAATCAGCTATTCCTTGGTTCATGTTAGTGCACAAGAGCTAATGTGAAGGCACAGAAATTGTATTAATAGTGAGAAAAATGATTATAATATTTGAAAGACTACGTGAACTCTGTACTTACAGGTCAGTAATATTGAACATTTTACTTCAATAGGAAGTCAAACCCACTTTGCATTGATGTAATACGTAAAGTCACCAGGATCAATTATCAACCACATTTGAATGCATTTATACAGCTGAGGCATTGAAGTATGGCGGAGAGGCACTGAATACATGACCTCATCTCTCTCATCTGGAGGGAGGAGAGCATGCTGGGAGATCTCAGAGATGCAGTAATCGTGACCATCTTTAAAAAAGGGGACAAGTCCGACTGAGGCAACTACACAGGAATCTCCTTGTTATCAGCCACTGGGAAAGTCGTCGCTAGAGTCCTCTTCAACTGTCTTCTCCCTGTGGCTGAGGAGCTCCTCCCAGAGTCACAGTGCAGATTTCATCCCCTACAGGGCATAACGGACATAATTTTTGAAGCGCAACAGCTGCAGGGAAAATGCTGGGAACAGCGCCAGCCCTTATACATGGCCTTCTTCGACCTTACAAAGGCATTTGACACTGTCAACCGCGAGGGTCTGTGGAGCGTCCTTCTCCGTTTCAGATGCCCCCAAAAGTTCGTCACCATCCTCCGCCTGCTCCATGACAACATGCAGGCCATGATCCTTACCAACGGATCCATTACAGACCCAATCCACGTCCGGACTGGGGTCAAACCGGGCTGCGTCATTGCCCCAACCCTCTTCTCAACCTTACTCACTGCCATGCTCCACCTCACAGTCAACAAGTTCCCCGCTGGAGTGGAACTAAACTACAGAACCAGTGGGACCCTGTTCAACCTTCGTCGTCTCCATGCCAGGTCCAAGGCCACCCCAACCTCTGTCATCGAGCTATAGTACGCAGACAATGCCTGCGTCTGCGCACATACAGAGGCTGAACTCCAGGACATAGTCGACGTATTTACTGAGGCATACGAAATCATGGGCCTTACGCTAAACATCTGTAAGACAAATGTCCTCCACCAGCCTGTCCTTGCCGCATAGCACTGCCCCGTCATCAACATCCACGGCGCGGCCCTGGACAACGTGGACCATTTCCCATACCTCGGGAACCTCTTATCAATAAGAGCAGACATTGATGACGAGATTCAACACCGCCTCCAGTGCAGCCTTCGGCCTCCTGAGGAAAAGAGTGTTTGAAGACCAGGCCCTCAAATCTGCCACCAAGCTCATGATCTACAGGGCTGTAGTAATACCTGCCCCCCTGTATGGCTCAGAGACATGGACCATGTACAGTAGACACCTCAAGTCACTGGAGAAATACCACCAACGATGACTCCGCAAGATCCTACAAATCCCCTGGGAGGACAGACTCACCAACATTAGCACCCTCGACCAGGCCAACACCCCAGCATTGAAGCACTGACCACACTTGATCAGCTCCACTGGACAGGCCACATTGTTCGCATGCCAGACACGAGGCTCCCAAAGCATGCGCTCTACTCGGAACTCCTTCACGGCAATCGAGCCAAAGGTGGGCAGAGGAAACGTTACAAGGACACCCCCAAAGTCTCCATGATAAAGTGCTACATCCCCACTGACACTTGGGTGTCCCTGGCCGAAGACCAGGGACTAAGTGAAGGAAAAGCATCCAGGAGGGCACTGAGCACCTCGAGTCTCATCATCGAGAGCATGCAGAAATCAAGCACAGGCAGCAGAAAGAGCGTGCGACAAACCTGCCCCACCCACTCTTTCCCTCAACGACTATCTGTCCCATCTGTGACAGGGACTGTGGTTCTTGTATTGGACTGTTCAGCCACCTAAGGACTGATTTTAAGAGTGGAAGAGTCTTCCTCGATTCCGAGGGGCTGCCTATGATGATGATGATTATTCTGAGGAGCAGTGTTGCAGCTTCATACTGACACCAATACTTTTTAAGCTTAATTTTTTATTTTCATAATTTTGTATCTGAAGTACCTCAAACTGGTACCTGAAGTGCAATAGCGCCACTGGTTAAGGACCAGCGTTCTGGTCTAATGTTGATCATGAGATAGTACAGGCCGTAGTGCAGGTGCAGGTTCGGACGTGAGCAAGGCATAAAACAGGCGGTATTGCATCAGTAGACCGTTATATGCCCCGCCCAATATTCACTTTCATTGACTTGAATATGGGGCGGTGGTATAATGGTCGGCAAAAGCAATTCTGCCTGTTTTGCGTCCCTTCCAAAATCCAATTTCATCTCAGACATGCTTCCATAAAGGAAAGGAGTGAAAATTGGATGCCAAGTTGCCCTGAACTATCCTTGGATACCTATTAGCAGCTGTTTCTATTAACATTTTCTTAATCAAGGTGTGGTGCAAGACAAGCTACAGAGGGGAGAGAACATGAATGTCAACAATTCTAGCTAAAAATTAGATTTTTAAATACCTGCAATAGGATTTCATTTTACTGTGGCATCTTTTTGCTTTTTACATGCTTTGGGGGTATTTTGTACCTTAACCAAGGTTTGTTATAATCAGAATGAGTTTTAGTTGGACTCTGATGAATGTTTGTCACTGTTCTTTGTCAAAATCTCATGAAAATGAATCCGCTCAAGTCTACCCAAACCAAGACACATTTTCAAGAGACTTCCTTTCAGCTGCATTGTCAGGGTATTGGGATAATTGAGGAATTATCAATGCAATGGACTACATGCAAACCACTGAATATTAGCCTACTGTCATTGTTACAAATTATACTTTATAAAATGTTAGCGCTGCTGTTTTTAAACCTAAAGCCCAAAAGTTAATTGCTCTGGAAATGAGAGCCTGGTTTAATCTGCTGTCAAACATTGAAATCTTTATTTTGAATACTTTGCGTTCTTGGACAGATTTGTGTGGACCTTTGGAAGTGGCTTAGTAAGTTGCAGTGAATGGTGGGACATAACTGTACTCCCCACACTGGTGGTGAATGTGAATGACTTGGACATTGTAGGGATGCTTTATGGTGTTGGTGTGGGATGGTGCCAACCTGGCACATCATGTGGCAGCCAGGCTGTACAGCATCAAGTGGAATAAATCTGGCCATGGTGAGGCCACCCCTGGTGTCCCGGGCAGCAATGTGCTCGGGTGCTCTCCGTCCTGTGCAGCATTTGTTGACTGAGGAGAAGATTGGTGTGTGCTGACAGACCCGACATTAAGAAAGGTGCGTGGCGGTGGGGTCACAGTGGGGTCCCCACCTGCTGGGGGAAAAAACACTTTCCCACCGATCCGCCACCAATCGCGCCCACGGACAAGCTGGAAAATATCGGCCTCAGTGTCAGTGTCAAGCAATGCAAAGCTCACTCTGCGCTGTCAATCCCAACCTAAGTAAAGCATGCTCCACAACAGCCATGTACATTTTCCCACACCAGTCATCCCATAGCCTGTCTGAGTGAGGTTGCTAACTTAGTGCCAAATTATGGGTAGTTTTCCATTGTGGAATTACCCCAGTCATTATCATTATCATCATCACCATAGGCAGTCTCTCGGAATCGAGGAAGACTTGCTTCCACTCTAAAAGTGAGTTCTCAGATGACTGTACAGTCCAATGCGGGAATTACAGTCTCTAGCACAGGTGGGGCAGACAATGGTTGAAGGAAAGGGTGGGTGAGGAGCCTTGATTGCCGCACACTCCTTCCGCTGTCTGCGCTTGATTTCTGCAAGCTCTCAGCTACAAGACTTGACGTGCTCCCCGGGATCTGCCACCGAAGCTGGGAAATCGCCTTTGGATCCGATTTTATTCTTCCAGAGTTGTGCCACTGCAGCCTGGAAGGTGCGTTCGGGTCGTCTCAGCTGGATCATCTCCACGCAGTCGTGCTAAGCGGTCTGTGCCTAGGGTGCTGCACTGGTCTACTCTCTAGTGCCGGGTCCACCCTCAAGTGAGGGCTTGCTGTGTCTCTGAACACGGAGGATGTCGATCGCTGGAGGGGTGAAGTCTTCCCACTTCCAGTGGATCTTCTCCATCCACCTTCTTTCAAGTAGCATTGATCCAACACCTGCAACAATCCACAGAGGTAACTTGTGTACTGCACCATCATGGAGTACCTTTACATTCGCACTACCAACGACTGGGATAAGTTCATCGGTGTAGGTGCGCAGCTTTGCCTGAACTGGGACATTCAGCTTATTGTCCCATAGCCTCTCAAAGGCTTCTTGATTCATTACTGACTGGCTCACCCCTGTGTCCACTTCCATGAAGACTGGAACGCCATCTATCTTGACTTCCATCCTCAACGGGGAACACTCGCTGGTGCAGGTAAACATGCTATATACCTCATCGTGGGGCTGAGCTGCCTCTCTGCCTATTGTTTCATAATCTGCGCTGGATTCATGGCCATCTGCAGACTCTTCATCGACACAGTGAGTTATATTTCTCTTACACATTCATTGGAGGTGGCCCTTTGTGCTGCAGCCCTTGCATACATAGTCTTTAAAGCGGCACTGGTGAGCCCTGTGATTCTCTCCACAATGCCAGCATGGAGCTACTCCATTCGCCCCCCTCTGAGTTAAAGGACTCGGTGGCCTGTTCTCTCTCCCGAGAGGGTTCACGTTCTACAGTCCAGCCTCTAAAAGGCATCACTCGGTGCACAGTACCTGCCGGGTTTGAGTCCTGAGGCAGTGGCCCACGGATGCCAGGGGTGCACTGTTGTGTGTAAGCGTACCCGGGATGACGTGGGGCGGTGCTCCTTTCACTTCCTGACTCTTCACCAATCAGAAAACAGAGGAGAATACTCATGATCCAAAAATTCCAGTCGGAGACTTCCTGGGGGCAGTCGCCACCGACTGAAAAGATTTTCCCGAAAGTACTTGGTGATCCTGGAGGAACTAGATGCCCAGCCCAGCGTATGGGCTTATGCATCCTAGGAACGTAAGCGCAACCTGGGATCACGTGGGCCTGGACCACCAATCACAATGTAATATTCTCATTGATGTTTATATGAGCTCCCATTACTATCAATGAGAATAACCGCAAAAACACAGAAAAACAACACAATAAATTAAAAAAAACACCTCACATATTTAAAACGAATTAAAATTGAATTTAATTAAATGCTTTAGAAAAGAAAAATATTTTTTTGAAATTTTTAAAAATATGTTTTAATAGGGTTAAAAATAAACTTACCTTAATGGACAGGGTTTTAATATAACAATTAGTGATAACATTTTTTTAAATTATATTTTAAAATCTTACGTTGGCTTTTACCAGGCATAAGAGTTTGAAGATCATTCACAGGGCAGGAGTTGGCCCAATCTCTGCCCCGCAAATATCCTTCTCCTGGGGATGCGGCACTCATTTTGACAGATCGCAAATGCCGGTTCTCGACACGTGAGCATTGCGCGCTGAGAACCGCCATTTGCGAGGCCTCGTCAGGCACGTGCATATCGTACGCACCCGGAGAGGCTGCAATCCACAGCCCATTGTTTTCAGGTGTAGATGTTCCCAGTTCGTTGTGTAGCATTCACTTGTAAAGAGGATCTTATTGGTATTGAAATAGATATAACTCACACAAAATAAAAGTGAAACAAATTCATCTCTGCGCTTGCAAGCCAGGTAATGAAATACCAAAAACATTGAATTTTCCTATTCTGTTAAAACTGGAAACTGGAAGCTATGTAAACTGCAACAGATATATCATGTTAGATTCATAATTTTATATCGCAAAAATATTTGAAATAATGTATAGCTATGTATAATTGAAAACGTGTCCGTTTAAAAAAAATCGATAAAAGACAAAAGGAATGAGAAGCGAACTTGCCGAGAGTAAGGTCATTCAGAGTCAGCATTGCATCTTAATGCTTATTCTAATGGGTTTTGACAAAAGAAGCAAGGTAAACCGAGAGGGCATCAAGATAATTAATATCTATACAATTTTCTCATCCCCCACCCCCCCTCCCCTTATGCAGTGCAAACAGACTCCTGCACCTGTTTGCATCAGCAGTAAAAATTTCCAGCGTAATTGCTGCGCAGTCGGTGGGCCCACCCTTTCAGCACCACGTTGGTTTCAATGGACTCAATTTTGCCCAGGAGTTGCTCCTTTTTTTTTGGAGCATCTTGATTTTCCTGCAGTATCTTAAAAATCTCCATTTTGCACATTCAATTTGCGCCAGTGTAAGTGAGTTAGTTAGGATTTTTTTAGTTTAGTTTTGTTTTGTTCAAAAGGAGGCATTAATAGCCTGTTTTGACCATTTAAGCCAGTTTGGACAGCTAATAGTTACTCCAAATCTATTTAGTCCTGCATATGTGGCCACTTCAGAAAACCCTTTGGAGAGTTAAGAAATCAGCGCAGGTAGGTACATCGGAGGCCATTCGGCCTGGGATAGGGGTGGGAGGCCAGCAGAACTTGATGACTTGACTAAAGAATGTGAATAGGATCAAACAGCTATACAGGACATCATATGACAAACTTCGCAAAGTTAATTTATTATACAACAGAAGCATTCTTGGAAGCTTAAACTACAAAAATAAAAGAAGTAAAAGATAGTTGAATTAAATTGCCCTAATCTCACAACTAATTTAAACAACTATTTGTTTGCAATGATTATACTGGGCCAACATTGAGCCCATATTATCTAACAATAAATAAGATATTCTCTGTGTTCCTCTGTCACTTATGTTCTTCTTTCACAATAGCACCAGGTGAATAGGCTTGACAAATGGTCACTACTATTCACAAGAGACAAAACATATTTACATAATGTTTTCAAAATACCCAAAAGTCCAGGAAAATGACAAGCCGTTAAGAAAGTTCAAAAATAGCTACAGTGCATAAAATTTCAAACCTGAGGTCAATCGCAATGGGAGGCCACTTGGCCAGGGCTAGGGGCGAGCATCGGGTCCCACACACACAGCAGCTGCAGCACGAACACAGAGAGGCTGGGGGCGAGGAGCTTCTGCGCATGCGTGGTAACTCCACTGCGCATGTGCAGATGTCCCGGCACTGTTTTCAGCGCAGGATGCTGGCTCCACCCCTTCTCGACTGGCCACGCTGAGCGACGACCGAGGAAAGGCCGGACAGCGGCCAAAGTGGGGAGCGATTTTTTTCAGCGCACTAATCAACGGAGAAAAGCGGCCGAAAAAGGGGTGGGCCAAAATTGAGCCCTATGGGTGGGTTAAACATGCAGCAAAGCCGATGCAGAGTCAGAGCTTGACAGATCGCAAGTTTGGAATTTAGTGGAAATTTAGCGGCCAATTTCAAAGGCAGTATGACAGCATACTCTCATACTATGCTGTCATACCAACCACAAATTTAGGGCCATGGTGTATAAAGAGAAGATATTATGAAGTCAAAAGACACATGG
Organism: Pristiophorus japonicus; assembly: GCF_044704955.1. NCBI lineage: Eukaryota > Metazoa > Chordata > Chondrichthyes > Pristiophoridae > Pristiophorus > Pristiophorus japonicus. The sequence continues at coordinate 222,783,002 of NC_091982.1, forward strand.
GATTCAAATTGCATTAATTCCTGGTTCTGACCACAACTCACTTGCAACTTTGTTGTTCATAAGTTAACCCAGTCATGGAATATAAATCATGTCTCATCAGTCAATAATGTAACTTGCATGCGAACTGTGAACACTTTGGTCAGCATTCGCCAGCTGGATCCATTGCATTTAAATTGTACTATAACTTACCTCCAGCTTTAATTTCTGATGGATAAGGATACCTGCTATGATATTTTTCTCTTTCCTTCTTTGTGTTGGCCTTTGAAACATTTGAGTAGGATCAGGTTTGAATTACATGTAAAGGAGGGTGCACCTTGGTGCTGTGGAACATGCAAAGCAACCAGCATGCGGATGATCACTTATTGTTCCTGTCTAAGTATAAGGAGGCTATAATGTCTGTAAGCTTGTAGGGCCCAAGTTTCCACATGATTTGCGCCTGATTTTTAGGAGCAACTGGTGGAGAACGGACTATCTTAGAAATCGCAATTCTCCACATTTTTTTTTCTGCAGTTCTAGTCAGGTAGAACAGTTCTACTTTGGAACAGAATTTTTTCTTCAAAAGGGGGCGTGTCCGGCCACTGACGCCTGATTTCAAAGTTTCCACAGTGAAAACGTACTCCAAACTAACTTAGAATGGAGCAAGTGAAGATTTTTGTAGAACTGAAAAAACCTGTTCTACACATTAAAAAATCAGGCGCAGGTTACAAATTAGGCGTAGGGAACGAGGGGGGGAGGGGGGAGGGGAAGGGAAGTCATTAAATTCTACAATAAATCCTTAGTTATACTTATACAAATATTATACAAATAAATCCAACCTGAATAAACATTTATAACCAAAGAAAAGATTAAATAAACCATGTTCCTACCTGTGTGAAAGTTCTTCAGGCAGGCCTTTAGGAAGCGGTTTGCCGTCAGGACCGAAGGCTGAACGGGCCGGGCCCGAGATTTCGGGCAGGGCCTGTCCCCAGCACCAGAGGTAGGTGGCGTCGGGTCGGGTCGGGGAGAGAGGTTCGGTTCGGGTCGGCGGGGGAGGGAGGGAGAGAGGGAGGGGGAGGGAGGGAGAGAGGGAGTGAGGGAGAAAGAGAGGAAGAGAGGGAGGGAGGGAGGGAGGGAGGGAGGGAGGGAGGGAGGGAGGTCAGGTCGGGGAGGGAGGTCAGGTCGGGGAGAGGGAGGTCAGGTCGGATCCAGTCCAGGGGCGAGAGTAGAGTCGGGTCGGAGCGGCAGCGGCGGACGCAGACGGGTCGAGTCGGGTCCGGTCCGGTCGGGGACGGTGGGGGGCGGAAGCAGGAGCGGCGGGGAAGCAGGAGCGGCAGCGACAGGCGAGTCGAGTTGGGTCCGGTCCGGTTGGAAGCAGGAGCGGCGGGGAAGCAGGAGCGGCAGCGACAGGCGGGTTGAGTCGGGTCCGGTCCGGTCGGCGGGGGGGTGGAAAGCAGGAGCGGGAGTCGGCAGGAAGCAGGAGCTGGACGTGGGAGGAGCCTTATTCACGCAGCCCCAGTGAGGCCATTCGGCCAGGGCTAGGGGCTGCGTGCTTCGGGCCCCTCCCACACAGTTTCGGGCACCTGGAGCTATTGCACTTGCGTGCCCACTGTAGCGCGCATGTGCAGAGCTCCCGGCACTGTTTTCAGCGCAGGGTCCTAGCTCCGCCCCCTACAGCTCCTGCTGCGCCGCGCCGAGGGCCAGAGGACCTGCAGGGAGGTGGAGAATACGGAGGTTTTTTTTAGGTGCACTTTGTGATGCGAAAAACGGGCGCTCAGCTTGGAGGGGTGCCCATTTTTTATCGTGTGGAAACTTGGGCCCTCAATGTTTGTAGCTCCACACTGTGGATGTGGACGTATTGTGTACTGCAAGTGCAGGTTTAATAATAAACAGCCCAGGCAGATTTCCAGAGACTTCCGAGAGAGCTGCCTGCCATGTTAGGAAGCTGTGTGTGCTGTGCTCTGTGAATATATCACATTTGGCGACTGAGATGAGATTTTTCGGATGATTTAAAGCTTAACTTTGGTGAAGGATTCAGCCAGCTAACAGAGAGACTTTGGAAGTTTCTGTCTTTGGAAAAAAGCTACAAAATCTGAGGTAAAATACAGCTCACGGTATGAACAGCTAGAGATTAAAATGGCAGGTGTATTGGGATATTTGGGGGAATATAGACACGACCGGGAATGTGGATCGGCTTATGTGGATCGGCTAGAATTGTATTTCATTGCAAATAACATAATCGAAGTTCCAGACAATGCAGTCCAGTACCGGGCTGTGTTGGGACGTAAGAAAGCGATCTTCTTATCGGAGACAGGTCTGGCATTATATAACACTCTTGTAAATCTGCTTGTGCCTGACGAGCCAAAGGACACAATGCTGAAAGAGATTTTAACGAAGCTGGAGCAGCACTATAACCCCAAACCGTTAGCAATTGCTGAAAGCTATCGTAATGAAAAGGCTGATGAAATTATCAGTGATTAAATCGTAGCATTAAAGAAACTATCGATGCACTGTAATTTTGGAAACTTTCAAAACCGAGCATTACGAGAATGTTGACTATGAGGAAAGATTAGAGATGCTGGGTCTGTTTTCTTTGGAACAGAAGAGGCTAAGGGGAGATCTAATACGAAGGACTTGTTTTCCTTGACAGAGGGGTCAATAACTAGGGGGCATAGATTTAAAGTAATGGGGGGGGAGGTTTAGAAGAGATATGAGGGGAAATTTCTTCACCCAGAGGATGGTGGGGGTCTGGAACTCACTGCCTGAAAGGATAGAAGAGGCAGAAACCCTCACCACATTTAAAAGATACTTGGATGTGCAATTAAAGTGCCGTAACTTACAGGGCTACAGACCAAGAGCTAGAAAGTGGGATTAGACTGGAGAGCTCTTGGTCGGCCGGTGCGGACATGATGGGCCAAAATGGCCTCCTTACATGCTATAAATTTCTATGATTCTATGATTCTAAGTTATGTTAAACTTGTATAGAACCTTTGTTAGACCACACTTGGAGTTTCATGAACAGTTCTGGTCTTGTATTCTAAAAAGAACATAGAGGCACTGGAGAAGATGCAAAAACGATTTACGAGAATGATACCAGAACTGAGAGGTTATACCTATCAGAAAAGATTGAACAGGCTTCGACTCTTTTCTCTAGAAAAGAGAAGGCTGAGGGGTGATCTGATAGATGTTTTTAAGATTATGAAAGGTTTTAATAGGGTAGACATAGAGAAGATGTTTCGACTTGTGGGGGAGACCAGAACTAGAACCCATAAATATAAGATAGTCATCAATAAATGCAATAGGAAATTCAGGAATTTTTACCCAGCGAGTGGTTAGAATGTGGAACTCACTACCACAAGGAGTAGTTGTGGTGACTAGAGTATTTGCATTTAAGGGGAAGATAGATAAATATATGAGGGAGAAAGGAATAGAGGGAATGTTAATGGGTGGAGCATAAACACTAGCTCGGACTTGTTGGGCCAAATGGCCTATTTCTGTGCTGTAAATACTACGGTCTGAATTTCAATCCTTTGGTGGGTAGGGAGTGGGGGGACTCAGAAGAGATTGGGAAACTGGGGCGAACGGGTTTTCCACAGTCCCTGCTGAACTTAACGACAGGATTTGATTTACATTTGAAACTTCTGTTTCCCACCCGCAGCCAGCCAGATGTAGAGGCTGGCTGGCTGTGGGTGGGTGGGTAGACCTGCGGCACTGGACCATAGAGAGGCGGGAGGGAGGGATCGAGTGAGGGCTGGGGGTAGTTGGGGGGGGGGGGTGCTGATGCAGAGGCATGATCGGGGGTTGGACTCGAGCATTGGGGGATCGGAGGAACATGGTGTGGGAAGGCAGAAAACATCGGGGGCATGATCGGGGAACTGGAGGCATGATCAGAGGGCTGGACTCGAGTATTGGGGAGCCAACAGAGCGTGGCGGGGTGGAGGCAGAGAACATCAGGGGCCTGGAGCAGCATCGGAGGGGGAGGCAGAGAACATCGGGGGCCGGTTGCATAATCGAGGGGGGGTGGTTGGTCAGAGGATGATCATGGGGCATGGGGCTGATTGCGGGGGGGGGGGGAGCCGGAGACATGATCGGGGGGCCAGAGGAGCATGGAGAGATGGGGGTGAGGGGGAGAGGCAGATAACTTCGGGGGATAGGAGGAGCATTGACATGGGGGAGGGTAGGGGAGAGGCAGGGTACATCAGGGGGCAGGAGGAGCATAGGGTTTTTGAGGATGTAACTGGTAGAGTGGACAAGGGAGAACCAGTGGATGTGATGTATTTGGACTTTCAAAACGCTTTTGACAAGGTCCCACACAAGAGATTGGTGTGAAAAATTAAAGTACTTGGTATTAGGGGTAATATATTGACGTGGATAGAGAACTGATTGGCAGACAGGAAGCAGAGAGTCGGGTCCTTTTCAGAATGGCAGGCAGTGACTAGTGGGGTGCCGCAGGGCTCAGTGCTGGGACCCCAGCTATTTACAATATACATCAATGATTTGGATGAAGGAATTGAGTGTAATATCTCCAAGTTTGCAGATAACACTAAGCTGGGTGGCGGTGTGAGCTGTGAGGAGGATGCTAAGAGGCTGCAGGGTGACTTGTACAGGTTAGGTGAGTGGGCAAATGCATGGCAGATACAATATAATGTGGATAAATGTGAGGTTATCCACTTTGGTGGCAAAAACATGAAGGCAGAATATTATCTGAATGGCGGCAGGTTAGGAAAAAGGGTGGTGCAACGAGACCTGGGTGTCATGGTACATCAATCATTGAATGTTGGCATGCAGGTGCAGCAGGCGGTGAAGAAGGCAAATGGCATGTTGGCCTTCATAGCTAGGCGATTTGAGTATAGGAGTAGGGAGGTCTTGCTGCAGCGGTACAGGGCCTTGGTGAGGCCCCACCTGGAATATTGTGTTCAGTTTTGGTCTCCTAATCTGAGGAAGGACGTTCTCGCTATTGAGGGAGTGCAGCAATGGTTCACCAGACTGATGCCCGGAATGGCAGGACTGACATATGAGGAGAGACTGGATCAACTGGGCCTGTATTCACTGGAGTTTAGAAGAATGAGAGGGGATCTCATAGAAACATAGAAAATTCTGACAGGACTGGACAGGTTAGATGCAGGAAGAATGTTCCCTATGTTGGGGGAGTCCAGAACCAGGGGTCACAGTCTAAGGATAAGGGGTAAGCTATTTAGGACCGAGATGAGGAGAAACTTCTTCACTCAGAGAGTTGTTAACCTGTGGAATTCTCTTCCGCAGAGAGTTGTTGATGCCAGTTCGTTAGACATATTCAAGAAGGAGTTGGATATGGCCCTACGGTTAAAAGGATAAAGGGGTATGGAGAGAAGGCAGGAAAGGGGTGCTGAGGTGAATAATTAGCCATAATCTTATTGAACGGTGATGCAGGCTTGAAGGGCCGAATGGCCTACTCCTGCACCTATTTTCTATGTTTCTTTGTTTCTATGTTGAGGGGGGGGAGGCAGAGAATATCAGGGGAGTGGAGGCGCATCACGTGGGGGGAAAAAGAGGCAGAGAACATCGGAGGCAACCTGAAGATCATTGGAGGGGGAGGGGGGATGCAGGGAAGGTGATCGGAGGCAGGGGAGCCGGAATCGAAGGTCTGGGTGGGGAATTGGTGGCCTCATGGCGGGGGGCGGTGGGGGGGCGGTTCTGATTACAAGCCGTGGGTTAGGCAGGAGGTAAGTGTAAAAGCACTTACCTCCTAGATCAAGCCGTCCTTGCCTTCCATTAGTGTCGGGTTTCCCAAGGTCTGCAAAACCTGACCAACAACATGTAAATTGGTGGTTAAATCTGAGGCACATCAGCCTCATTATAATATTTAAATGGGCGACCCACCTCCTTGGAGCGGGTTGGCTGCTCGACCCCATCCTGCCTCCATTAAAACCGGAAGTGGGCGGGTTGGAGGCAGATTGGGGTCGGGATTCAGATTTTTTACATTTTAACTTCCCACCCAACTCCAAGCCATCCGTTTTTTGGTGTTAAAATTCGTCCCTGTGTAACTTTTCCGATGGGCGGAAAATACCTCCCCAGGAGATCAATGCAGTCTTGTTGCACATTGCACTGGAGAATACAAGCAGGGATGTCGTCAGGAGAACCAGGCTGCAGTGGTGCAAACCTTTCAATGATCTCAGTAGATCATAAAATCTTACTGCAAAGCCACACACAACCTCATCCTGCTGTGCCACTCAGCGCATCCTCATCACTTTGCCTTCCCTATCCTACTCCTGCACATCCTTACTCACACCAACTGACCTTGCACCTCCACCTATCCCTCTTTTTCCATCTACATTATCACATCCCCATCTCACTAGCCCCCACCCACCACCCCCCCTCACACTCACATTCATCCTAGTGCAATCATACCAACTAACAACATACAAGGATAGCCACTTAGGTGTTTTATGCAATGTTCATGTAAAGATTCTGTTAATGTAGTGCCAAACATTGAAATATTTATTTTGAGCACTTTGCGTTCTTGGACAGATCTGTGTGCACCTTTGGAAGTGGCTTAGTGAGTTGCAGTGAATGGTGAGACATAACGGTATTCCCTACAATGGTGTGTGAAAGGAATGGCTTGGGAATTGTAGGAATGCTTTATGGTGTTGGAGTGGGGTGGTGCCAACCTGACACATCATATAGCAACCAGGGTGTACAGCGTCAAGTGAAGTAAATCAGGCCATGATGAGGCCATCCCTGGCGACCCGGGCAGCAATGTGGTCGCGTGCTGATGCTGTGCAGCATCAGGTGATTGCAGAGAAGGTTGGTGTTGTTGTTGATGCTGCTGATGTACTTGGTTCTGCTGGTGTTGGGCTGATCGTGGTGGGATCCTGAGGACCAAGATGAGATAGGTTCAAGGGCACCAATGCTGATGTAATAGATGGCAGGTGAACTTGAGATGACAGAAGCGATCTGTCAATGGTGAGATAGGTTGTTCCAATGAGGTGACACTGGATACCGAGTTTACTCCAAATATTTGCAATCTGCAACTCTGTCTTCCAAATGCAGTAAGCTACAGCTTCTGAGCTTGGAAAGGGAACAGCTGTGAGATGGGAGATTTTATAGCACATAGAGGTGAAATCATCTCTTTACTTAGCTGTCAAGTAAAGAGATGATTTCACAATCATACAACTTCCGACCTGCTTACCTGACGTGATCTCTGAGCAGTGTGGACCCCTTGGGCGACCTTGTAAAATGTAAAAGTGAGGTCAAAATACTTTTTAATGGGCTATTAACAAGGTCATAATGACATAATGATGTGAATTGCCTCCCCCACCACTGCGTGTCGCGTCTGTTCAGCACTGACAGACCTGACATCTGGGAAAGGCGCTCGGCGACAGGTTGATAGCTGTCAAAAAAAAACATTTTCCCACCCAACCCGCCACCAAACGCATATGCTGATGCCACCCGCCCCCCCCCCCCCAAAAAAATGTCCTCCCTATTAGAGTACATGTAAAACTTCAATACTTTTGTTCCTTATATCGTCAATCCAACATGGATGTATGCAAATTTTAGCTAGCTGCACAAGTTTTCCATGCCGTGATTCATTTCCATTACTGATATACAACATTGACGTGAACACTTAAGAATTGAACAAAATCAACAGATCTCACCTCAGATTAATGTATTATCCGCAATAATTATCAAGGTAAAAGTTAGTAACTATTTCATAATGTTGGGTTCTGCAGATTGCACTGAAGATCTAATATCTGGTAGTTTATCTGGCAGCACCTTTACCTCTGAATCAGAAGGTTGCAGATTCAATCGCCACTATATATTTGGGCATGTAATATAGGCTGGCATTTCAATGCAGTGCAGTTACAAAGGGGTGCTGCATTGTTAAACATGCCATCATTTGGATGAGATGTTAAGCTGAGGCCCTATTTGTCTACTCAAATGACCAAAAAAGATCCCAATGGTATTATTTGAAGAAGAGTAAGTAGACTGCCTGGAGTCCTAAGCAACATTCCTCTCAGCCAACGCCACCAAAAACAGATTATCTGGCCATTCATTCTTGAGATACTAGGACTCTGTCCGTTGGAGCAGAGAAGGCTAAAAGAGGATTTAATATAAGTTTCTAAAATTATGGTTTTTATGGAGTGAATAGGGAAAGACTATTTTGGTCGGAGAGTCAGTGATTTTCAGTCAGTATATTGTAAGAGTATAAAATAGCTGTGCTTCCTGCTGTTACTATTTTCTAGTCCCATCCTAAGAGCTTTGAGTTGAATATTTTAATTTGTCTCTGCCATTTGGGTATTTTAAATCACAGTAGACCCACATCTGGCAGATGACATTTAATATAGATAAATACATGTGGGTAGGGCTAATTTATATAGCGCCTTTCACGATCCCTCAGTTTATAACAAAGTGCTTTAGAGCAAATTAAGTACTTTTCAAAATGTTACTACTGTTGTAATGTAGGAAATGTGGAACCGATTTGCACACAGAAAGGTCCCACAAATAGCAATGAAAGAATTAACCAGATAATCTGTTTCAGTTGTTGGTCGACGGATAAAAGTTTTTAAAAATTCATTCCTGGGGTGTGGGCATCGCTGACAAGGCCAGCATTAATTGCCCCTGAGAAGATGGTGTTGAGCCGCCTTCTTGAACCGCTGCAGTCCGTGTGGTGAAGGTGCTGTTCAGGAAGGAGTTCCAGGATTTTGACCCAGAGGCGATGATGGAATGGTGATATATTTCCAAGTCAGGATGGTGTATGACTTGGAGGGGAACGTGGAGGTGGTGGTGTTCCCATGTTCCTGCTGCCCTTGTCTTTTTAGGTGGTAGAGGTCACGGTTTTGGGAGGTGCTGCCGCAGCAGCCTTGGCGAGATGCTGCAGTGACAGTACACTCTGCAGCCACGGTGCGCCGGTGGTGGAGGGAGTGAATGTTTAAGGTGGTGGATGGGCTGCCAATCAAGCGAGCTAAATTGTCCTGGATAGTGTTGAGCTTCTTGAGTGTTGTTGGAGCTGCACTCATCCAGGCAAGTGCAGAGTATTCCATCACACTCCTGACTTGTGCCTTGTAGATGGTGGAAAGGCTTTGGGGAGTCAGGAGGTCACCACAAAATACCCAGCCTTTGACCCGCTCTTTAGCCACAGTCTTTACGGGGCTGGTCCTGTTAAGTTTCTGGTCAATGGTGATCCCCAGGATGTTGATGGTGGGGGATTCGGGATGGTAATGCCATTGAATGTCAAGGGGCGGTGATTAAGCTCTAGCTTGTTGGAGATAGTCATTGCCTGGCACTTGTGTGGCACGAATTTTACTTGCCACATATCAGCCCAAGCCTGAATGTCATCCATATCTGGCTGCATGCAGGCATGGACTGTTTCATTATGTGAGGTATGCATGGTGCTGCTCCTGGCATGCTCTTCTGCACTCCTCATTGAACCATGGTTGGTCCCCTGGCTTGATGGTAATGGTAGAGTGAAGGATATGCCGAGCCATGAGGTTACAGATTGTGGTGGAATAAAATTCTGCTGCTGCTGATGGCCCACAGCGCCTCATGGATGTCCAATTCTGAGCTGCTAGATCTGTTCCGAATCTATCCCATTTACATGGTGGTAGTGCCACAGGACATGATGGAGGGTGTCCTCAGTATGAAGACGGGACTTTATCTCCACAATGACTGTAGGGTGGTCATTGCTACCAATACTGTCACGGACAGATGCATCTGCAACAGGTAGATTGGTGAGAGCAAGGTCAAGTGTTGGTTCTCTCACCACCTGCCGCAGGCCTAGTCTGGCATCTGTGTCCTTCAGGATTCAGCCAGCTCAGTCAGTCGTGGTGCTACCAAATCAGTCTTGGTGATGGACATTGAAGTCCCCCATCCAGAGTGCATGCCTGGACACCGGGAGAACTCCTCTACTCTGCTTTGAATCGTGCTGTGGGATTTTTATGTCCACCTGAGAGGGCAGACTGGTCCTCGGTTTAATGTCTCATCCTAAAAGCACACCTCCAACAGTGCAGCACTGCCTCAGTACTGCGCTGAAGTGCTAGCCTAGATTATGTGCTCAAGTGTCTGGAGTGGGACTGCAAATCAGTACTTTGAAGTTGTTTTATATTGTTTGCAGTGAATAGATAAAGTAATGAAGAACCTGCTGGTATCAGTTGTAATGCAAACAGTTTTGTTGGCACCTGAAATTACATGTTTCCACTGGAAGTTAAATGTATAGCCTGGTTATCACAATTGAGTCTCATACTGTGCTGCACAATGACATTGTGAGTCAGGACATTCAGATTGCATTTACATAAGTAAGTCAGTTTAATTGCCGTTATTCTTTTACAATAAGAAATGTGAAATGAAGTTATGTTATATTTAACAATATTACAGAGCAGCATTACTAATTTTGGTGAAATTACTGGAAAACATAAATTGTCCCAAATATAAGTAAATAAGTCAATTAGCCGTTTTTAACCCTATCAGTCACTCTTATTAGGTTTTGTCTAATTATGCTGACCTTCAATATTGAACAAGTACTGAGTTTCTCAGTTCCAGGTGCCTGACTAGTTGGCACCAGGAGATTCCTTTTGCATCGACAAATGAGTATAACTTCAATACAATATCTCCCCTTCATTTAAAAAAGAAGCTTGCAAATAAAGTGACAATTGGATGTCCAGTGAATTAATGAATCTTCACATTTGTGTTCTAACTAGTCGATTTCCCATGGTTTTGCCAAAAGTCAGAACAATGTTAATTTCCTTCAGAATACACTAATGATGCTATAGGTATAGTTCTGGGGATTTGCAGCTCCAGAGCTTATAAGACTCCATTTTAGTGGTAGAAGTTTGTCACTGTAGGTATGACTGTGTGTCATAGATGATGATGCCCAGAAGGAGTGTGTGACCTACGCAACAAATTAAATATATTGGGCCAGAATTTGCTGTCAAAATCATAGAATAGTTACAGCACAGAAGGAGGCCACTCCGCCCGTCAAGCTTGTGCTGGCTCTCTGCAAGATCACTTCAGCTAGTCCCACCCCGCCCTTTCCCCGTAGCCTTCAGGTATTTATCCAACTCCCTTTTGAAAGCCACGATTGAGTCTGCCTCCACCACCCTTTCAGGCTTTGCACTCCAGATCCTAACCACTCGCTGCGTAAAAAAGCTTTTCCTCATGTCGCCTTTGGTTCTTCCGCCACTCACCTTAAATCTGTGCCCTCTGGTTCTTGGCCCTTGCGCTAATGGGAACAGTTTCTCTCTATCTACTCTGTCTCGACCCCTCACAATTTTGAACACCTCTATCAAAGCTTCTCTCAACCTTCTCTGCTCTAAAGAGAACAACCCCAGCTTCTCCAGTCCCATGTAACTGAAGTTCCTCATCCCTGGAACCATTGTTGTAAATCTTTTCTGCACCCTCTCAGGCCTTAATCTATTTCCTAAAGTGCAGTGCCCAGAATTGGACACAATATTCCAGTTAAGGCCGAATCAGTGTTTTATCAATAGTTTTATCATAACTTTCTTGCTTTTGTACTCTAGAGGGGCAAAATTTCCCCCTTTTATAGTCCCGTTAGTGCCTCCGAGGGGGGGAGCGCAAGACCTTTTTCGTTTGGGGGAGGAGGGCGCTACTGCCTGCCGGGAAATTGCCCGGAAAGTTGCGGAGACGCTGACACAACAGCCCCGCGGTTAGCACCCGTGCTGCCGCACAACCGGCGATGACGTCATCACCATGCGCGGCGACCCCTCCCTGCCCCATGCTGACCCCTTAAAGCCCCGTGGGGGAAATTGTCCCCGCGGGTCGCAAGACTGGCGCGGCGGATGTTAATGCCAGCTGCTTGCCCGGCCAAACGCTGCCCTCGTGGCCTAGTGGAGGCCATCAGAGGCTGCACAGAGTGCACAGTGGCCCTCCCCTTTAATCGAAGGGGAGGTGCGTTGAAGCGCGTCAGTGCTAGGCGGAGCATCCACATAGCGCTGAATCTTTCACCCCAGTAGCACCCCGGGACATGCCTCCAAAGGAAGTGGAGTGCCGGAGATAGCGCTCCGGTTCCTTTGAGGGGCGATAAGCCCAATTTAGGGGCGGGACTTCCGCACTGGGTGCTAAAATCTGGAAGGTTACCGCCCACAATTGGGGCGCCGGGCAATTTCGCCCCCATGCCTCTATTTATAAAGCCCAGGATCCCATATACTTTTTTCATTGCTTTCTCAACCTGCCCTGCCACCTTCAACAATTTGTGCACATATACCCCCAGGTCGCTCTGTTCCTGAACCCCCTTTAGAATTGTACCCTTTACTAATATTGCCTCTCCTCATTATTCCTACCACAATGTATCACTTCACATTTTTATGCATTAAATTTCATCTGCCATGTGTCTGCCCATTCCACCAGCCTGTCTATGTCCTCTTGAAGTCTATCACTTCACTAAACTTGCAAGTTTTGTGTTATCTGCAAATTTTGAAATTGTGCCCTGCACACCCAAGTCCAAGTCATTAAGATATATCTAGAAAATCAGTGGTCCAACTACCCAACCTTGGGGAACACCTTCCTCCAGTCCGAAAAACAACTGTTCACCACTACAAAAGCAAAATACTGCAGATGCTGGAAATCTGAAATAAAACAGAAAATGCTGGAAATACTCAGCAGGTCAGGCAGCATCTGTGGAGCGAGAAACAGAGTTAATGTTTCAGGTCGGTGACTCTTCATCAGAACTGGAAAAAGTTAGAGATGTAATAGATTTTTAAGCACGTGCAGAGGCAGGGAATATGGGGAGGGGAGGAAAGAACAAAAGGGAAGGTCTGTGATAGGGTGGAAGACAGGAGAGATTAAAAGACAAAATGGATGATGGTGCAAGGCAAAAGGAGATGGTAATGGGACAAGTTAAGAAACAAAAGATGAGTCCAGATGAGGTGTAAATGGGAATGGCAGATTCAGCAACAGCTGCCATGTGAAACAACATAAAAAAAATAGGGGAAAAGATTATGATCTGAAATTGTGGAACTTGATGTTGAGTCCAGAAGGCTGTAAAGTGCCTAAACGAAAGATGAGGTGCTGTTCCTCGAGCTTGCGTTGAGCTTCATTGGAACAGTGTAGGAGACCGAGGACGGAAAGCCAAACAAGGGAGAAGGAGCTGGCAAAAGTGACAATCAAGAAGGAAGATGACTGATGCCATCGAGTGTTCCTTGGGACTGTCTCCGAGATGTTCGGGGAGTGGGGGTAGCAGGAAAGCAAAGAGATTGGGAGCAAGACGTGAGTAGGATGGGACCTGGGCAGGCTCCTCCTCTCCTCTCCCCCCACCTCTGTTTCCCCCCTCACTCTCCCCCTCCCTCCTCTCTCCCCCCCTCACTCCTCTCTCCCCCCCTCACTCCTCTCTCTCCTCTCTCCCCCTCCCTCCTCTCTCCCCCTCCCTCCTCTCTCCCCCTCCCTCCTCCTCCCTCCTCTCTCCCCCTCCCTCCCTCCCTCCTCTCTCCCCCTCCCTCGCTCCTCTCTCCCCCTCCCTCCCTCCTCTCTCCCCCTCCTCTCTCCCCCTCCCTCCTCTCTCCCTCCCTCCTCTCTCCCCCTCCCTTCGTCCTCCCTTCCCACTCCCTCCACTCTCCCCCCTCCCTCCCTCCTCTCTCCCCCTCCCTCCCTCCTCCTCTCTCCCCCTCCCTCCCTCCTCTCTCCCCCTCCCTCCCTCCTCTCTCTCCCTCCCTCCCTCCTCTCTCCCCCTCCCTCCTATCTCCCCCTCCCTCCCTCCTCTCTCTCCCTCCCTCCCTCCCTCCTCTCTCCCCCTCCCTCCCTCCTATCTCCCCCTCCCTCCCTCCTATCTCCCCCTCCCTCCCTCCTCTCTCCCCCTCCCTCCCTCCTCTCTCCCCCTCCCTCCCTCCCTCTCTCCCCCCTCCTCTCTCCCCCCTCCTCTCTACCCCTCCTCCTCACTCCTCTCTCCCCC